>NW_026288980.1:0-217500 GCF_023373465.1 Oncorhynchus keta | reverse complement strand
TGGCACATAAGCCATTTTTCTACTTTCCCAGAGTCAGATGAACTCGTGGATGCCATTTTTATGTATCTGCACCCAGTATGAAGGAAGTTAGAGGTAGTTTTGTTAGCCAACACTAATTAGCGTTAGTGCAATGACTGGAGGTCAGATAACGCTTGAAGCAACCTGTAATGTCCTTCCTACTTGAAGAGGTAGTTAATATACTGTATATGACTGGCAGATTTTGTGTGGTTCCGAATGGGGGTTCCACTAAACATGAACCTTTAAGCTAAACTTAAACACAAACCTAAACCCAAACTTAGCCCTAAAGTTAACCCCTTACGTTACACCAATCCCCCTAAACCTAACCGTAACCCTTACACTAACCAAAAACCCAAACCTAACTTTAGCCCTAAACTTTAGCCCTAAAGCTAATCCCTTATGCTACACCCATCCCACTACGCCTAACCTTAACCCCTAAACTTAGCCCTACATTTAACACATTTTGATCCCCATGCCTAATCCTACATTTTGGGTCTGCTTGGTCAAATATACAGTTCATAAACTATATCTGTTTTTGATGTGTTTTAACTGCCACGTCACATAGCTAGAAAGTCTCCTGTCTCTAGATGCAGTCACTTACAACACCTCGTCAATCTATCATAAACTGTGTATGGCCATTAGGTCCTGACAAACACAATGTTTTGCATAGGTGTGATGACCTGATGCACCTGTTTCTGACTCACATGTGTACAAGCTGGGCCCAATATACCAGGCTTGAGTTCAGGACACACCAAATGGAACATGTTTTGAATAGGGAAATAACTAAGTTGTGCATTCTCATTGGATAAGGTTAGGAAGGACCTCCTCCATTTCCATTTGTTTTGTCCCTGTTATGTTGTGTCTGTTGTGTATGAACCAACATTCAACAGACTTTCTAGGAGAGAGAAGAGCTCCCTCAGTCAAGGTTTGAAATGGTTATTTTTCCTCTTCAAAATCTCAATTAGAAGTATTACGTTCATTTCTGAAGTTTTCCCATGTTGTGTAACCTTTATTTAACTAGGCAAGACAGTTAAGAACAAATTCTTATTTACAATGACGGCCTACCCTGTCCAAATGCAAACGACGCTGAAGCAATTGTGCGCTGCCCTATGGGACTCCCAATCACGGCTCTATGTGATGCAGCCTGGATTTGAACCAGGGACTGTAGTGACGCCTCTTGCACTGAGATGCAGTGCCTTAGACCTCTGTGCCACTCGGGAGCCCAAATCAGAAATATTTCATAGCAGAAAAAATGTCTGCATGGTATAATTCATGCATGTTTGATAGGAATATCTTACAGGAATTTTATTTGATATATGTATTGATTAAACACATTAAAAGGCTATGTAAATCTATTTAGTATGTTCTCGTCTTGAGAGTTAATGCATTTATCTCGCTCTCTCTCTCTCTGTCTCTTTTCTCTGTTTCTCTCTGTCTCTTCCTCTCTCTCTCTTTCTCTCAGCTTCCATCACACACCAGAACTACACCAAGTGAAGAGATGGATACTTCAACTTCAGCTACAAACTCTTCCCTGTCTGGATATCCATTTGCAGCCTATTTGTCCCAAGAACAATCATTCAGCACTGCTTGCTATGCAATCAACTTGATCCTGGTTCTCCCCACCAATATCTATGTCCTGTGGCTGATACTGACCGAAGCGGGAGGGACAATGGCTTCAGAGTTCTTCGCTCTCAACCTGGCTGTTTCTGAGATCCTCTTCTGCCTGTGTTCTATCATGTATTTTGTCTGGCTACACCACCCCACAACAGTTATCACGTACATAATGGTATTTTCTTACGGTTTTCTAATGACAGGCCGTCCCCTGTTCCAGTGCTGTATCTGTGTGGAGCGCTACCTGGCAGTGGTCCACCCTGTGGTCTACCTGAAGTACAAACCCCTGAGATACAGGGTGGGGTGTTGTGGTGTTGTCTGGCTGATGGTGCTTGTATCTTGTCTGTTCCATATGTTTGGGAGTGAAACATCTTTTTTCTTTTATGTTTACTGGGGTGAGTTTCTGATGTTGTTTTTGTTGAATTTATTCTGCTGCGTCTCAGTTCTTAGGGCTCTGAAACGTCCCGGGCCGGGGGAAGGGGAGAGGGAGGGGACAAATAACATGAAGATGAAGGCGTTTAAGATCATTTTGATTATCATGTTGTCTATGGTGGTGAATTATCTTCCATATGAGGTAACTCTACCTTTAAAAGCTCGTTTGAATGTTGGTGAGATTTGGTTAGCCTTAAATATTTGTTTGACCATCAATGTGATTACTGGGCTGGTGCAGCCCCTCCTCTACCTTCACAGGGCTGGGAAACTGTCCTGTTTCAGAGCACCCTAAGAGATAATAGAGGCTAGATAATAGGCTTGATGTAGTCAACCTGAATCCAAGGGTGAATTGTGTAATTGAGGTGTAATAAAGGTTAAATAAAAATTGAATTGTTAACTAGTAACAGCATGTATGTCGTTGACAGAATTTACATATATACAGAGAGTACCATTACTGATTCAATGTACGGGCGTACAGGTTAGTCGAGGTCATTTGTACATAAAGTGTAAAGTAACTATGTATTGATAATAAGCAGCAAGTATCAGTAGTGTAAAATCAAAGCGGGAGGGGCGGGGTCAATGTAAATTGTCTGGGTGGCCATTTTATAAATTCTTCAGCAGTCTTATAGCTTGGGGGTTGAAGCTATTAAGGAGCCTTTTGGATCTAGCCTTTGCGCTCCGGTACCGCTTGCCGTGCGGTAGCAGAGAGAACAGTCTATGACGTGGGTGACTGGAGTCTTTGACCATTTTTTGACGCAGCCTAGTATATAGGTCCTGGATGGCAGGAAGGCCCCAGTGATGTACTGGACCTCACTCACTACAATCTGTAGCGCCTTGCGGTCAAATGCCGAGCAGTTGCCATACCAGGCGGTGATTCAACCGGTCAGGATGCTCTCGATGGAGCAGTTGTATAACTTTTTGAGGATCTGGGGACCCATGACAAATCCTTTCAGTCTCCTGAGGGGGAAAAGTTGACAACTGTCTTGTTGTGTGTGGACTATGATAGTTTGTTTGTGATGTGGACACCAAGTAACTTGAAACTCTCGACCCGCTCCACTACAGCCCCGCAGATGTTAATAGGGGCCTGTTCGGCCCTCCTTTTTCAATAGTCCACAATCAGCTCCTTTTTCTTGCTCACATTGAGGGAAAGGTTGTTGTCCTGGCACCACACTGCCAGGTCTCTGGCTTCCTCCCTATAGGCTGTCTCATTGTTGGGCCATTAAGGTTTTTAATATAAGTGTGTATATTACATGTTTACTTTGTGTTTTTCTTCTTTGGATACTCAATAAATATTTGTGCTGAACTACACATGTATCCTTCTATTATTTGTTGTAAAGCAGAGAACATTTCCAGACCTCATTACTATAGTAACATGTGAGGAAGCTACAGCTAACAAAGAAGACAAAATGTCAGAAGACACTGTCATTAAAATCTCTTATCCAAATATCCATATCTAACTGACTGTAGCTGACCTGAAGCAAGAACATGCATATTCTTGACACCATTTGAAAGGAAAAACCTTGACGTTTTTGGAAATTTGATGTTGGATAATATAACACATTAGATCTGGTATAAGATAATACAAAGAAAAAAAACGTGTTTTTTTCGCCATGTTTTTTTTTCTTCTTCTTCATCTTTGAAATGCAAGAGAAAGGCCTAAATGTAATATTGCAGTTTAGGTGCAATTTAGATTTTGACCACTAGATGGTGTACATGCAAGGTTTTAGACTGATCCACAGAACCAGTACATTTCTGTTCAAAATCAAGTCTGCCCAAATGTGCCTAAATGGTTTATTGATACATTTCCAAGTACATAACTGTGCACTCTCCTCAAACAATAGAATGGTATTAGTTGTAATAGCTACTGTAAACTGGACAGTCAAGTTCGATTAACAATAATTTAAGCTTTCTGACCATATCAGATATGTCTATGTCCTTGGAAATGTGCTTGTTACATACAACGTCATTTACATTTACATTTACATTTAAGTCATTTAGCAGACGCAATCACATTAGCGCGTGTTAGAGCAACAGTCCCGTGGGGGACACTACTTCGATCCCGTATCCCGAGGTTAACCTCTGCATACAAATGCTAGTCTCTTTACAATGTTTTTTCTACCGGTTAGCCTTTTTATACTACTTGGTAAATTACTTACATTACTTCTAGCATTTGTGACCAATTTCAGGAAACTTGGCGCATTTTGCTGGTCACTACTTCACAGGAGACATTTTGCTGGTCACTACTTCACAGGAGAGCCGTTTGAACGTAAACATTTTACAATTTTGGGGGACAGAAATGCCTTCTCGAACATGTGAAATTTCATGTGCCTTAGTAACGAACTTGAATGGCATCTGTAAATACTTATAAAATTGTTAAAATACGAGCCTAGTTGGTTTAGCCAAAGAAAAAGACAGCAACCATTCCGCTAGCCACGATTGGCTAAGATAATGAGTGGGCTTGACATGCCGGGAGATGAGTTTGGTTTGCCATATAGAATGCTTCTGCCTATTTGACCTGTATATCTAGGTAATCCAGTCAGTATATCTAGATAATCCTGTCTAACACAGTTTTTTTTTAGAAACGTATTGTGTATTAAAACTGCATAAGTGTTGCTCTCCACTTTCTGGAGTACTGAGTTTTGAAATCAGTGGAATTCGAGTATAATAGCTAAGGAGATGGAGAAAACACCTGTCTCAGGTTTATGTCTTCAAACTAAGAGCAACCAAGGCATCCGACAGGAGACACGTCCAACCATAAATGATGTATAAGGCTAAGATATTCTAGCTAGCTAAATATTTGGATATGACATGTTTCTAATTTTGACAGAGAGCTACTTGCTTGGCTTGCTATAGACTAATGTTAGCTAGCTAACATTGTACCTGTTTGGTTAGCTACTTGCAGATTCATGCAGGGTAGTAACATCATGAGTTGTGACTATTGTTCATAGTTTACTTAGCTAGCTAGCTAACGTTAGCTGGCTGGCTCGCTAGCTAACGTTACGTGTATGACCTTATTATTTGTATCTCAGAGCTAATGTTATTTGCTTGTCTACTATAACCTAATGTCAGCTAGCTAACATTGAACCTGATTGGTTAGCTACCTGCAGATTCATGCAGGATCGTAATGTCATGAGTTGTGATTATGGTTCATTGTTTACCTAGCTAGCAAGCTAACGTTTGCTGGCTGGCTCACTAGCTAACATTACATGTACAACCATTTTATTCATATCGCAGAGCCATTTGCTTAGCTAGCTATAGCCTAATGTTAGCTTGCGAACATTGAACCTGGTTGGCTAGCTACCTGCAGATGAATTCAGGGCACTAACATCATGAGTTGTGAATTACCTAGCTAGCTAGATACATGTCTTAACCAAAGACTCCACGGCTAGCTAGTTAGCGGTGGTGCGCGCTAAATAGTGTTTCAATCGGTGACGTCACTTGCTCTGAGACCTTGAAGTAGTGGTTCCCCTTGCTCTGCACGGGCCGCGGCTTTTGTGGAGCGATGGGTAACGATGCTTCGTGGGTGACTATTGTAAATGTGTGCAGAGGGTCCCTGGTTTGCGCCCGGGGACGGTCTACGGTTATACTGTTACATTGACGCTGTTGACCCGGATCACTGGTTGCTGCGGAAAAGGAGGAGGTCAAAAGGGGGGTGAGTGTAACGGATGTGAAACGGCTAGCAAATTAGCGGTGGTGCGCGGTAAATAGCGTTTCAATCGGTGACGTCACTTGCTCTGAGACCTTGAAATAGTGGTTCCCCTTGCTCTGCAAGGGCCGCGGCTTTTGTGGAGCGACTTGTGCCTGGTTCGCGCCCGGGTATGGGAGAGGGGACGGTCTAAAGTTATACTGCGTTTGTAAATTCAGTCTGGCCATCTACTCCAATTTCAGAGCACTCTCTCCTGAGTGTGTCAGAGAGTACAGAATAACTGATGTATTTACAAATGCTCAACAACCATTGAATGTCCGGTGTCAGTAAACATCAGTAAACTCAACGACCAGGGTCCGCTCTGAACGCAAAACGCTCTGAATTTACAAACGGATAATCCGACAGCACAATTGCAGTCTCCTGGATAACATAACAGCCAGAGCTGCCAGTCTGCATGGAGCAGCCAGAGCTGCCAGTCTGCATGGAGCAGCCAGAGCTGCCAGTCTGCATGGAGCAGCCAGAGCTGCCAGTCTGCATGGAGCAGCCAGAGCTGCCAGTCTCCATGGAGCAGCCAGAGCTGCCAGTTTGCATGGAGCAGCCAGAGCTGCCAGTCTGCATAGAGCTGCCAGTATGCATGGAGCTGCCAGTCTGCATGGAGCAGCCAGAGCTGCCAGTTTGCATGGAGCAGCCAGAGCTGCCAGTCTGCATAGAGCTGCCAGTATGCATGGAGCTGCCAGTCTGCATGGAGCAGCCAGAGCTGCCAGTCTGCATGGAGCAGCCAGAGCAGCTAGATCCGCCAGTCAGCCAGGATCCGCCAGTCAGCCATGATCTTCCAGATCCGCCAGTCAGCCATGATCTTCCAGATCCGCCAGTCAGCCAGGATCCGCCAGTCAGCCAGACTCTTCCAGATCTGCCAGTCAGCCAGACTCTTCCAGATCTGCCAGTCAACCAGACACTTCCAGATCCGCCAGTCAACCAGACACTTCCAAATCCGCCAGTCAACCAGACTCTTCCAGATCCGCCAGCCAGCCAGGATCTGCCGGAGCCATACTACCTGCCGGGAGTCCGCACCTTAGGGGGGGATTCTGTCACGCCCTGGTCGAAGTAATGTATGTTTGTCTTCATTTATTTGGTCAGTCCAGGGTGTGAAATGGGTTATTGTGGTGCGTTTTGGTCATGGGGAATTTGTGGGGTGTCTAGCATAGTCTATGGCTGCCTGAGGCGGTTCTCAATCAGAGTCAGGTGATTATCGTTGTCTCTGTTTGGGAACCATATTTAGGCAGCCATATTCTTTAAGTATTTTTTGGGTGATTGTTCCTGTCTCTGTGTTAGTTGTCACCAGATAGGCTGTATAGGTTTTCACATTCCGTTTGTTGTTTTTGTATTGTTCGTGTTTTTTTCCTCATTAAAGATGTATCGAACTAACCACGCTGCATTTTGGTCCGACTCTCCTTCGACGGATGAAAACCGTAACAGATGTTTTTCAGTCTCTCGGTTCCAGCTTTGATGCACCTGTACTGATCTCGCCTTCTGGATGATAGCGGGGTGAACAGGGAGTGGCTCAGGTGGTTCTTGTCTTTGATATTTTTGGCCTCCCCATCAGGTGCTGTAGGTGTCCTGGAGGGCAGGTATTTGCAGACCGCACCACTCTCTGGAGAGCCTTGCGGTTGTGGGTGGAGCAGTTCCCGTACCAGGCGGTGATACAGCCCGACAGGATGCTCTTGATTGTGCATCTGTAAAAGTTTGTGAGGGTTTTAGGTGACAAGCCAAATTTCTACAGCCTTCTGAGGTTGAAGAGGCGCTGTTGCACCTTCTTCACCGCACTGTCTGTGTGGGTGGACCTTTTCAGTTTGTCAGTGATGTCTATGCCGAGGAACTTAAAACTTTCCACCTTCTCCACTACTGTCCTGTAGATATGGATGGAGGGATGCTCCCTCTGCTGTTTCCTGAAGTCCACGATCATCTCCTTTGTGTTATTGACATTGAGTGAGAAGTTATTTTCCTGACACCACGCTCCGAGGGATGAGTTTGGAGGGTACCCTCACCTTCTCCCTGTAGGCCATCTCGACATTGTTGGTTGGGTCTCGACATTGTTGAATCAAGCCTACCACTGTAGTGTCTGCAATCTTGATGATTTAGTTGGAGGCGTACATGGCCACGCAGTCATGGGTGAACAGGGAGTACAGGAGAGGGCTGAGAATGCACCCTTGTGGGCGCCCAGTGTTGAGGAACAGCGGGGTGGAATCCGATTGGTTGGGAATAGGACCTAGTTGCATGGGTCGAGACCTGAGCATGGAGCTGGGAGCAGCTGTAGTCAACAAAATGGAGTCAGATGGGATCAGAGTTGCAGTGTTATGGGATTGCAGTGTCTGTGGACCTATTGGGCGGTAAGGGCTTTGTATGCATCTCTCTAAGCACTTCATGATGACAGTTAGATAGTCATTTATTACCTTAGCTTTCTTGGGAACAGGAATGGTGGCTCCTGACCAGCTTGATATTGCTTGTAAAAACACCAGCCAGCTGGGTTGCGCATGCTTTGTTTTGGACCAGATTCATTTAAAAAACAAAGGAGGGCCCACAGGCCCTGTGTCAGTGGAACTGCTACAATAATTTGTATGCATGACTCAGGATAATCCTTGTTTGATGTTCACCCCTGCCACATTTTCTTGTTTGAGCCGTTTTGTGACATTTGTCTCTAGTTTGCTTGTTTGATTGCCTTGTGGAGGGAAGTTCTTTTTCCAGGGCCATGATTAAGGGTGGTTCGCACTGCAGTTTTGCGGTGCTGCCATCAATCCAAGATTTCTGGTTATATCACAGATGCAAGGCTTTCCCAGTCCACGTAATGAAAGCAATCTTGTGACTATGGTCAGATTTGCCGAAGAGGGGGCAAGGGAGGGCTTTGTATGCATCGAGGATTAGCAATAATCCAGAATGCTACCAGCTTGATATGCTGTAAAAATGTAGGGAGCTTTGTTTTCAGATACATTAAAAAACAAATCCCAAGCTACAATAAATGCATGCTCAGGAATTCTCTTATCTGGTATATACAAGGCTGATAATTTATGGTTGGCATTTGATTGTAAGGAATTCTAGGTCAGGTGAACAAAATGACTTGAGTTCCTGTATGTTGTTATGATTACATCATGAGTCGTTAATAATAAGGCATACACCCCTGCCCTTCTTCTTACCAGAGAGATGTTTGTTTGTGTCGGCGTGATGCGTGAAGAAACTGGGTGGATGTACCGACTCTGACAACATATCCTGTGTGAGCCATGTTTCCGTGAAAAAGAGGATGTTACAATCTCTGATGTCTGTAAGGAAACTCGTGCCCTAATTTCATCCACCTTGTTATCTAGAGATCAAATATTTTTGAATAATATGCTCGGAAGCGGTGGATGGTGTGCTTGCCTTCTAAGTCTGACCAGTAGGCCGCTCCTTCTGCCTCTCCTGCGGCGAGGTAGACGCTAGTGCGAGTAATGTTCAGTGAGCTGTTCTCTCTCACATAGATGTTTGCTGTTAGTACATTCAGATCAACCTTTAAATAGATGGATGGGGCTAAAGCTTTAGAGGGTGTGAACAATGCTGAATGGGTGTAGACAAAGAAGGGCTCTCCAGTATGTACCGAAACATTAAAAGGTCATTTTATCAAAAGTGAGTTTATCAACTTTCAATGCAAAATTACTTTCCCATTGTTCCTCAACAGTATTGTGTTATATACCATTTTGTAGCTCTGAGTCTTTAATTTTATCAAGTGTAATAAACACAATTTCAAATTTTGCTACATAAGGACGAATTGAGCTGGTCCGTCACATATGATACAATAATCTCTCTCTCACTCATGTATATATACATAGTTGGACGTCAAAGCCGTTACTTCCAAACTGAGCTTGGCAAAAAGCTGGATGCTTCCTACTTTTCCTCTGTCCTTTCTAGCTATGCAGAGCATGCATCTTCTAGCGTAGCCTAGTGGTTAGAGCGTTGGACTAGTAACCAGAAGGTTGCGAGTTCAAACCCCCGAGCTGACAAGGTACAAAGCTGTCGTTCTGCCCCTGAACAGGCAGTTAACCCACTGTTCCCAGGCCGTCATTGAAAATAAGAATGTTTTCTTAACTGACTTGCCTTGTTAAATAAAGGTAAAATGAAAAAAAAGCTTTTTTAATTTGCACTGCGTTCTATTCAGTCAACCTCATCCTCAGTCTCCCCATCAAAGAAATGTAAGCCCTGTGGCTGATAGTGATCGGATATATTCTCTCTCTCCCAGCTTTAGTAACATTCTGTATTGGTTTTCTCATCTTTGGTACGACCCTGTTCCAGTGCTGTATATGTTTTGAACGTTACCTGGCGTTGGTCCACCCTGTGGTCTTCCTGAAGTACAAACTCCTCAGATTTCAAGGTGGCATGTTCTGGGTTAGTCTGGTTGGTGATCGGGTTCTGCCTTACTTTTATGCTGGCAAAGAGCCTAAATGTTATATATTATGCGATTTTGGGAGAAATTATGGTCTTATTTGAATGTATGTTATTCTGGTGCTGGAGCAGGAGAGCAAGGAAATCCCAGTGGCAAAAATGTTTATTGAGCAGTCCCAACTCAACTATAACAAGGGACTGAAACACGCCCAAACGAGGTTGCCACACACACAGGGAAGAAAGCGCTACACACTGAGGAGAAACCTCTACTCCTAAACTCAAATACCAAACGGCACAACTGCCGTTAGAAAATAAAGCCTGTGGTGCAGACACGCACCCCTACAAACGTAACCACAGAAAACAATCCTGCACAAAGACTAACAGGCAGCGGAGGTAAATATACCCACCAAAATCAACTAATAAGACACAGGTGTAAACAATACAGACAGACACAAACTAAAAGGAAAAATGGATCGGTGGCAGCTAGTAGGCCGGCGATGACGACCGCTGAGCACCGCCCGAACAGGGAGAGGAGCCACCTTCGGTGGAAGTCGTGCCTCTGTTTTCAGGGCTCTGAAACGTCCCGGGCCGGAGGAAGGGGAGAGGGAGGGGTAAATGACATCAAGATTCTGGTAATACAGTGTCTTGCAAAAGTATTCACCCCCTTGGCATTTTTCCTATTTTGTTGCCTTACAACCTGTAATTAAAATTAATATTTGGGGGGTTTGTATAATTTGATTTACACAGCATGCCTGCCACTTTGAAGATGCAAAATATTTTTTTTTATTGTGAAACAAACAAGTAATAAGACAAAAAAAACTGAAAACTAGAACATGCATAACTATTCACCCCAACAAAGTCAACAGGTTTCCTTCAAGAATTTCCCTGTATCTAGCGCCATCCATCATTCCTTCAATTCTGACCAGTTTCCCAGTCCCTGCCAATGAAAAACATCCCCACAGCATGATGCTGCCACCACCATGCTTCACTGTGCGGATGGTGTTCTCAGGGTTATGAGAGGTGTTAGGTTTGCGCCAAACAAGGCGCTTTCCTTGATAGAAAAAAAACACAAACTTTTAGTGTCATCAGCATATGGAATAACGTACACATCAGCAGAGTACCTTATTCCATATGTTTGGGGAGTCTGCCACATGCCTTTTGGAGAACACCAAATGTGTTTGCTTATTTTTTTCTGGCCACTCTTCCGTAAAACCCAGCTCTGTGGAGTATACAGCTCGAAGAGGTTCTGTGGACAGATACTTCAATCTCCACTGTGGAGCTTTGCAGCTCCTTCAGGGTTACTTTTGGTCTCTTTTTGCCTCTCTGATTAATGCCCTCATTGCCAGGTACGTGAGTTTTGGTGGGCGGCCCTCTCTTGGCAGGTCTGATTAATGCCAGGTACGTGAGTTTTGGTGGGCGGCCCTCTCTTGGCAGGTCTGATTAATGCCAGGTACGTGAGTTTTGGTGGGCGGCCCTCTCTTGGCAGGTCTGATTAATGCCAGGTACGTGAGTTTTGGTGGGCGTGAGGTCTGATTAATGCCAGGTAGTTTTGGTGGGCGGCCCTCTCTTGGCAGGTCTGATTAATGCCAGGTACGTGAGTTTTGAGTTTTGGTGAGTTTTGGTGGGCGGCCCTCTCTTGGCAGGTCTGATTAATGCCAGGTACGTGAGTTTTGGTGGGCGTGGCAGGTCTGATTAATGCCAGGTACGTGAGTTTTGGTGGGTGGCCCTCTCTTGGCAGGTCTGATTAATGCCAGGTACGTGAGTTTTGGTGGGCGGCCCTCTCTTGGCAGGTCTGATTAATGCCAGGTACGTGAGTTTTGGTGGGCGGCCCTGGCAGGTCTGATTAATGCCAGGTACGTGAGTTTTGGTGGGCGGCCCTCTCTTGGCAGGTCTGATTAATGCCAGGTACGTGAGTTTTGGTGGGCGGCCCTCTCTTGGCAGGTCTGATTAATGCCAGGTACGTGAGTTTTGGTGGGCGGCCCTCTCTTGGCAGGTCTGATTAATGCCAGGTACGTGAGTTTTGGTGGGCGGCCCTCTCTTGGCAGGTCTGATTAATGCCAGGTACGTGAGTTTTGGTGGGCGGCCCTTTTGGCAGGTCTGATTAATGCCAGGTACGTGAGTTTTGGTGGGCCCTCTCTTGGCAGGTCTGATTAATGCCAGGTACGTGAGTTTTGGTGGGCGGCCCTCTCTTGGCAGGTCTGATTAATGCCAGGTACGTGAGTTTTGGTGGGCGGCCCTCTCTTGGCAGGTCTGATTAATGCCAGGTACGTGAGTTTTGGTGGGCGGCCCTCTCTTGGCAGGTCTGATTAATGCCAGGTACGTGAGTTTTGGTGGGCGGCCCTCTCTTGGCAGGTCTGATTAATGCCAGGTACGTGAGTTTTGGTGGGCGGCCCTCTCTTGGCAGGTCTGATTAATGCCAGGTACGTGAGTTTTGGTGGGCGGCCCTCTCTTGGCAGGTCTGATTAATGCCAGGTACGTGAGTTTTGGTGGGCGGATTAATGCCCTCTCTCTTGGCAGGTCTGATTAATGCCAGGTACGTGAGTTTTGGTGGGCGGCCCTCTCTTGGCAGGTCTGATTAATGCCAGGTACGTGAGTTTTGGTGGGCGGCCCTCTCTTGGCAGGTCTGATTAATGCCAGGTACGTGAGTTTTGGTGGGCGGCCCTCTCTTGGCAGGTCTGATTAATGCCAGGTATGAGTTTTGGTGGGCTCTCTTGGCAGGTCTGATTAATGCCAGGTATGTGAGTTTTGGTGGGCGGCCCTCTCTTGGCAGGTCTGATTAATGCCAGGTCTGAGTTTTGGTGGGCGGCCCTCTCTTGGCAGGTCTGATTAATGCCAGGTTTTTTGTGGGCGGCCCTCTCTTGGCAGGTCTGATTAATGGGCCCCTCTCTTGGCAGGTCTGATTAATGCCAGGTACGTGAGTTTTGGTGGGCGGCCCTCTCTTGGCAGGTCTGATTAATGCCAGGTCTGTGAGTTTTGGTGGGCGGCCCTCTCTTGGCAGGTCTGATTAATGCCAGGTCTGTGAGTTTTGGTGGGCGGCCCTCTCTTGGCAGGTCTGATTAATGCCAGGTACGTGAGTTTTGGTGGGCGGTCCTCTCTTGGCAGGTTTGTTGTGGTGTCTTTACTGAAGATGTATCTCTTCAGTAGGTGCTATGATTGAGTGCAGTGTGGCCCAGGGGTGTGAAGGTCAACGAAAAGGCACGGGAGTGACGAACTGCCCTTGCTGTCTCTGTCTGGCGGGTTCCACTCTCTCCACTGGGATTCTCTCCCTCTAACCCTATTACGGGGGCTGAGTCACTGGCTTACTGGTGATCTTCCAATGCATCCCTTGGAGGGGTAAGTCACTTGAGTGGGTTGAGTCACTGACGTGATCTCCCTGTCCAGGTTGGCGCCCCCCTCGGGTTCGTTCTGTGGGGGAGATCTTCGTGAGCTATACTCAGCCTTGTCTCAGGGTAGTACGTTGGTGGATTGAAGATTTCCATCTAGTGGGGGTTGTGCTTTGGCAAAGTGGGTGGGTTTATATCCTGCCTGGTTGGCCCTGTCCGGGGGTATCGTCAGATGGGGTCACAGTGTCTCCCGACCCCTCCTGTCTCAACCTCCAGTATTTATGCTGCAACATTTTATGCGTCGGGGGCCAGGGTCAATCTGTTATATCTGGAGTATTTCTGCTTTCTTTTCCGGTGTCCTGTGTGAATTTAAGTATGCTCCTAACTTTCTCTCTCTCTCTCGTTGGAGGACCTGAGCCCTAGGACCATGCCTCAGGACTACCTAGCCTGATGACTACTTGCGACAGCAAGCCTAACCTTAACCACTAACATTAGCCCTAAATGTAAATAATTTCAATCCATATGCCTAATCCTTAATTTTGGATCTGCCCGATTGAATATACACTTCCTAAACTATATCTAACATGGTTAGGAAGTCTCCTGTCCCTAGATGCAGTCATTTACAAAACCTCCTCAATCAATCATAGACTGTGTGTGGCCATTAGGTCCTGACAAACACAATCTTTTGCATAGGTGTAATGACCTGCTGCACCTGTTTGTGACTCACAGGTGTACAAGCTGGGCCCAATAGACCTGACTTGGAAAATGTTTTGAATGGGGAAAAACGAAGTCTCATTGGATAAGGTGAGGAAGTACCACCTCCAATTCCATAGGTTTTGCCTGTGTTATGCTGTGTCTGTTGTATATGAACCAGCATTAAGTTATTGTAACAGACTTTCCAGTAGAGAGAAGAGCTCCATCAGTTAAGGTCTAAAATTGTTATTTTTTTCTCTTAAAAATCTGTATTGTTGCCGTAGAAAAAGTATTCATTTCACTTCTGAGGTTTTCCACATTGTTTTCAGTACATGTTCTGGAATTGCTGAAAAATGTCTGCATGGTATAATTTATGCATGATTGATATTAATATCTCATAGGAATTATATTGTAATTATTTATTGATTAAACACTTTAAAAGGCTATTTAAATGTAAATTCTCAGCTTCCATTACACATGAGAACTATACCAAGTGAAGAGATGAATATTTCATCCTCAGCTACAAACTCTTCCCTGCCTAGATATCCATTTGCTGCCTATTTGTCCCAAGACCAATCAATCAGCACTGCTTCCTATGCAATCAACTTTATCCTGGTTCTCCCCACCAATATCTACATCCTGTGGCTGATACTGACTAGAGCTGGAGGGACGATGGCTTCAGAATTCTACGTTCTCAACCTGGCCGTGTCTGAGATCCTCTTCTGCCTGTCTTCCATCTTGTATTTTGTCTGGCTCAAGCACCCCACAACAGTTATCACGTACATAATGGTATTTTCTTATGGTTTTCCAATGACAGGCTGTCCCATGTTCCAGTGCTGTATCTGTGTGGAGCGCTACCTGGCAGTGGTCCACCCTGTAGTCTACCTGAAGTACAAACCCCTGAGATACAGGGTGGGGTGTTGTGGTGTTGTCTGGCTGATGGTGCTTGGGTCCTGTCTGTTCTTTATGTTTGGGAGTAAAATAACTTTTAAAATGTTTGTTTACTGGGTTGAGTTTGATGTTGTTTTTGTTGAAGCTATTCTGCTGTCTCTCAGTTCTTAGGGTTCTGAAATGTCTCGGGCCGGGGAAGGGGAGAGGAAGGGGACAAATAACATGAAGATCATTTTTGATTATCATGTTGTCTATGGTGATGAATTATCTTCCATCTGAGGTAACTCTACCTCTAAAAGGTTATTTGAACATTGGAGTGTTTTCATTAGCCTTAAACATTGGTTTCACCATCAATGTGCTTACTGGGTTGGTGCAGCCCCTCCTCTACCTCCACAGGGCTAGGAAACTGTCCTGTGATCAGAGGTCTCTAAGAGATAATAGAGGCCAGATAATAGGCTTTATGTAGTCCAGTAGTCCTACCACCTGATTCCAATGGTGAGTTGTTTAATTGATGTGTATATACCTGTTGAAATGCATAATGTAATTGTTGTTTATGATCTGTTCATGCAGGAAAATCTGCAAAAGATAATGTGGGCTCAGAATGACTTCCTGCTTTAATTAAAGTTAATTAAAATAGTTACAAAATACAGTTGATTTGAAACACCTACTCATTCAAGGGTTTTTCTTTCTTTTTTACTATTTTATACATTATCGAATATTAGTGAAGACATCACAACTCTGAAATAACACATTTGGAATCATGTAGCCAAAAAAGTGTTAAACAAATCAAAATGTATTTTGGATTTTACATACCTCAAAGTAGCCACCCTTTGCCTTGTTGACAGCTTTGCACACTCTTGGAAATCTCTCATCCAGATTCATGAGGTAGTCAGTCACCTTTAATGAATCATTGTGATCTGTCGGTTTGTGCACAGGGTTGGGACACTGCCCTGTATCAGGGGTCTCTGAGGAAGAGGTGACTGAGTCGTTCCATGAATAGATTGCCTTTTGGGAAGTGTATTTTTTTGGAAATAAATATTTAACCTCATTTTAATATTCTGTCATAATGATCACATGTTCAAGTATTTTTTTTCTTCCAATTTCAGAGGTTAAATTAAGAGAAAGGACTATAAAAGTGTACAATTAAAATAACAGGGTTGACCATTTCATCTTAAATCAGCCATAACTACCCTTGTGACAGGGGTAAATGACGGAGGGGCAAATTAATGCAAGCTTAACAAAACATTTCAACTTATTTGCCTACAATATGACACCGCTCATCTGTACTGTGCTCAACGTCTAAAATGGCACCCTATACACTATATAGTATAGAACACTAATTTTGTTCAGGGCCCATAGGCCTCAGGGCACTTCATAAGGAATAGGGTGCCATTTTGGATGCACAGTGGTTTGCATCACCAGGTTGAGATGGCAGGACACTCAGTTGCGGCAAGGCAGGGCAGGGTAGAGATTTGGATATTTAGTATAAGGTCATCTGTTTCAGCATCTGTGAGAGACACAATATACCACACGTCAGAGGACAGAGACACTGCATCAATAAGCTACAGGTGAGTTAAATAGTTTTTTCATTTTAATTGAAATCTCAATTGATGTAGATTGATGTAGCTTTTGAACAAAAACACAAGATGTCAAAAACAATATATTTTAATCTGAATATTGGCATTTAAAAAATATATGGACACATTCTGAAATTTCATGTTTACAAAGTGATCATTTGTAGTGCATATTTTATCTACGAATAATTGTGACGGTTTGATATTCCCCCTGTAGATTTTGTTTTGATAATATTGGGTCTGTTGTTTATGTACCCACATACCGTAGAGTGTAAACCCAGCGCAATAACTTCCTAAATCGTCCACATGTAGCATTGACATGTTGATATATAGGCCAGGTTTCAATTCGATCACGCTTGTAGACAATGCAGCTGTTAAAGGCAATGGTACCTGTTTCGCGAAAACGTCATTCAAGGTTAACCCTGCACAAGTCGGCTCAATTCTAATTTACCTTTAAACATCATTCTTGATGTAGCATGGATTTGCATTCAATCCTGGCCTTAATGTACTTGTTTGTAAATAGACCTGGTGTGATTCTGTTTCAACTTGTGTGTGATATTTTATTGGCAGAGAGAAAGACAATTCCGCTGTCTCATACAGAAACAGACTAGCACCAAACATGTATGTGTTTGCTCTTGAAATGATGGTTGTTCATTGTTGTCATTGAAAGTTACAATGTAGATATTCTTGCCATGTGATTTAATACTCATGAAGGAGCTCCCCGTCTGTCTGTCTTCTTTAAAGAGGAAAAATAAAGTACGTCTGTATATATATATATTTTATAAATAAAAACAATTATTATAATTACTAATAAAATAATCTTATTTCAATACATTTACCCTTAAAATCAATGTGCAGTTCCAGCTACAATGGCTTTATAAAATGGAAAACGTCTGCATTGATCACCATATTGTGTAACTAGGCCATAACCATCCACAACACATTCTACACATCACGGTATATTCTCTTCAACCATACTAAACATCACTTGTCATAACCAGAGGAAAAATTTGCATGTCAGGTGTCGTCCATCTAGTGAGGTCATGGGCAGCATCATTTTACAGATGGGAGCAAGAGATGTTTTGGTGGGGGTGGCTGACGGTGTGCTTCCGGGTGAGGGGTGGAGGGCGGAAGCTAGAGATGGAGCGAGGGAGCCCTGGTCAAAAGTAGTGCACTAAATAGGAAGTAGGGTGCCATTTGTGATGGAACCACTGAATGACTGATTCATTCCTGTCTTTTAACTATTTTTCCCAGTTCTTTGTTTTGGTCCAGACTCCCCCTCTCTCACACACTCTCTATCTCTGTCTCTCACACACTCTCTATCTCTGTCTCTCTCACACACTCTCTATCTCTGTCTCTCACACACACTCTCTATCTCTGTCTCTCACACACACTCTCTATCTCTGTCTCTCCATTGTAGATATGTTTCATTTAGTTAGAGAGCTCTTTCTCCTCTCATGATATAGACAATAATTGACTCAATAGAGAAAGAAATTAAAATAAAAAGCAAAAATAGAAATGTAAAATGTTCCCATGTCTTATGAGCTGAAATAAAATATCCCATAAATGTTCCCATGTGCACAAAAAGCTTATTTCTCTCAAATGTTGTGCACAAATGTGTTTGTGTTAGTGAGCATTTCTCAATTTTCAAGATAATCCATCCCCTGATAAGTGTGGCATATCAATAAGTAGATTAAACATTATGATTATTACACAAGTGCACCTTGTGCTGGGGACAATAAAAGGCCACTCAAAAATGTGCAGTTTTGTTACAGAACACAATGCCACAGATGTCTCAAGTTTTGAAGGACTGTGCAATTGGTATGCTGACTGCAGCTATGTCAACTGAGCTGTTGCCAGATAATTTAATGCTAATTTCTCTGCCATTCGCCATACAACATTGTTTTTATAGAATTGGGCAGCACTTCTAACCAGCCTTACAACCGCAGACCAGGTGTATGGCGTTGTGTGGGCGAGCGGTTTGCTGATGTCAACTTTGTGAACAGAGCGCTCCATGGGGGCACAATTGCATTTTATCGATGGCACCATAGACAATTTAAGTCAAAACTGTAGCTAGGAACATTCAATGTCATCTTGGTATGCAACTCCAGTGTAGATTTGGCCTTGTGTTTTATGTTATTGTCCTCCTGAAAGATAAAATCTGTCTCCCAGTGTCTGTTAGAATATTGACTGAATGAGGTTTTCCTCAAAGATTTTGCCAATGCTTCTAGCTGTATTACATTTATTTTCATCCTAAAAAACTCTCTAGTCCTTTGCAATGACAAGCATCCCATAATGTGATGCAGCCACTACCATGCTTGAAAAAATATGAAGAGTGGTACTCAGTGGTGATTTGTGTTAGATGTGCCCCAAACAAAGCAATTATTACATTTATTTGACAAATTATTTGCAGTATTGCTAAAGTACCTTTTGCAAACAGGATGAATGTTTTTGAATATTTTAATCTGTACAGGCTTCCTCCTTTTCACTCTATCATTTAGGTTAGTATTGTGGAGTAACTACACTGTTGGTGAGCCAGCCTCAGTTATCTCATATCACAGCCATTAAAGTCTGTAACTGTTTGAAAATCATAAATGACCGCATTGTGAAATCGCTGAGCAGTTTCGTTCCTATCTGGCAACTGAGATAGGAAGGACGCCTGTATATTTGTAGTGATTGGGTGTATTAATAGACCATCCAAAGTGTAATTAATAACTTCATCATGCTCAAAGGGATATTCAATATCTGATTATTTTATATCTATCTACCAATGTGTGCCCTCTTCGCAAGGTAAATCTCCCTAGGTCTTTGTCGAGCTCCTTGCCATCCAGGACCTCTATACCAACCTGTGTCATAGGAAAGCCCAAAAAATTGACAGACTCCAGCCACCCAAGTCATAGACTGTTCTCTCTGCTATAACGCACGGCATGTGGTACCGATGCACCATGTCGTAAACCAACAGGACACTGAACAGCTTCTACCCCCAAGCCATAAGACTGTTCTCTCTGGTAACACACAGCATGTGGTACACGATGCAAACCAAGGACACTGAAAACCCAAGCCATAAGACTGTTCTCTCTGGTACACTGAATGTGGTACAGCTTCTACCTGAACCAAGCCATAAGACTGTTCTCTCTGGTAAACACACAGCATGTGGTACCGATGCACCATGTCGTAAATCAACAGGACACTGAACAGCTTCTACCCCCAAATAAGACTGTTCTCTCTGGTAACAGGACACTGCACAGTCGTAAACCAACAAGACACTGAACAGCTTCTACCCCCAAGCCATAAGACTGTTCTCTCTGGTATAACACACAGCATGTGGTACCGATGCACCAAGTCGTAAACCAACAGGACACTGAACAGCTTCTACCCCCAAGCCATAAGACTGTTCTCTCTGGTAACACACAGCATGTGGTACCGATGCACCAAGTCGTAAACCAACAGGACACTGAACAGCTTCTACCCCAAGCCATAAGTCTGCTCAACCATTAATCAAATGGCTACCTGTATTATTTACATTGACCCCCTTATTTGTATTTATTCAAATGTGTATTTGTTTATTATCTATGCATAGCCACTTTACCCCTACCTACATGTACATATTACCTTAATTACTGTGACTAACCCGTACCCCTGCACATTGACTCGGTACTGGTACCACTTGTACAGCTGATGTTGGAAGTTTTCACAATTCCTGACATTTAATCCTAGTAAAAATTTCCTGTCTTATCTCAGTTAGGATCACCACTATATTTTAAGAATGTGAAATGTCAGAATAATAGTATTGAGAATGATTTATTTCAGCTTTAGTTTCTTTCATTAGATTCCCAGTGGGTCAGAAGTTTACACACACTCATTTGGTAGAATTGCATTTAAATTGTTTTACTTGGGTCAAACGTTTTGGGTAGCCTTCCACAAGCTTCCCACAAGAAGTTGGGTGAGTTTTGTCCCATTCCTCCTGACAGAGTTGGTGTAACTGAGTCAGGTTGTAGGCACATATGCCTTTTCAGTTCTAACCATACATTTTCTATGGGATTGAGGTCAGGACTTTGTGATGGCCACTCCAATACCTTGACTTTGTTGTCCTTCAGCCATTTTGCCACAACTTTGAAGTATGCTTGGGATCATTGTCCATTTGGAAGACCCATTTCCGACCAAGTTTTAACTTCCTGACTGATGTCTTGAGATGTTGTTTCAATATATCCACGTAATTTTCCACCCTCATGAAACCATCTATTTTGTGAAGAGCACCAGTCCCTCCTTCAGCAAAACACCCCCACAACATGATGCTGCCACCTCCGTGCTTCATGGTTGGGGTGTTCTTCGGCTTGCAAGCCTCCCCCTTTTTCTCCAAACATAACAATGGTCATTATGGCAAAATATTTCCATTTTTGTTTCATTAGACCAGAGGACACTTCTCCAAAAAGTATGATCGTTGTTGTCATGTGCAGTTGCAAACCGTAGTCTGGCTTTTTTATGGCGGTTTTGGAGCAGTGGCTTCTTTCTTTCAGGTTGTGTCGATATCGGATTCATTTAACAGTGGATATAGATCATTTTGTTTCCTCCAGCATCTTCACAAGGTCCTTTGCTGTTGTTCTGGGATTGATTTGCACTTTTCACACCAAAGTACGTTCATCTCTAGGAGACAGAACGAGTCTCCTTCCTGAGCGGTATGATGGCTGCATGCTCCCATGGTGTTTATACTTGCATACTATTGTTTGTACAGATGAACGTGGTACCTTGAGGCGTTTGGAAATTGCTCCCAAGGATGAACTAGACTTGTGGAGGTCTACCATTTTTTTGAGGTCTTGGCTGATTTCTTTCGATATTCCCATGATGTCAAGCAAAGAGACACTGAGTTTGAAGGTAGGCCTTGAAATAAATCCACAGGTAAATATATAATATATGATATAATAATATATGCCATTTAGCTGACATCCAAAGCGACTTACAGTCATGTGTGCAAATGATCGCCCACTAATTAGCGCCATGCTCTACCAACTGAGCCACAGAAGAACCACAGACCTCCAATTGACTCAAATGATGCCATGCCTATCATAAAAGCCATTTCTGGAATTCTCCAAGCTGTTTAATGGCACAGTCAACTTAGTGTATGTAAACTTATAGTGAGTTATAAGTGAAATAAACAATCTGTAAACAATTGTTGGAAAAATTACCTGTGTCATGCACAAAGTAGATGTCCTAACCGACAGATGTCCTAATTGCCAAAACTATTGTTTGTTAACAAGAAATGTGAGTGGTTGAAAAACGAGTTTTAATGACTCCACCCTAAGTGTTTGTAAACTTCTGACTTCAACTGTAAGTAACTCCTGTATGTCTGTCTTCTTTAAAGGTGATACTTAAAGGATATGTCTGTAGATTTATAATAAAAAATAACAATAATAATAATATCAAACAAGGCAACAATAAACATGTTGTGGCCCACGAGGGGCAATTAGTGACAGAAATTTTAGCACAAATGGGACAGGAGATAAGTTTAAGCGCCTCTTGAGCCTCTCAGTGTAATTTTGTAAATACTTTATTGTTAATGCAAGATGCATCATTCACCCATGTTTTATAAATATCTGTCCAGTGGTGTCTGAGATATTGCAGTGTGACTAACGTACGAACGGACAGAGACAGAGCCATAGTCCCACCTCTGAATTCATCATGGGGGACGATATCAATGTTTAAGCCTCCACCATGAAAATAGAAGTAAGAAAGTTATAAGCTTCAGAAAAGGACAGTGTCCTCCACACAACCTCTACAATCAGTGTTGTGAGACAGAGAGCTTGGTGACAGCTTGGTAATGAAGTTATGTCTCTCATGACTGCTGGGTCTACACTACCCATGATCAAAATAGGCAACAGTAACCATGTAGTCCCCATAAATCATGTAGCAAACCCTCTTGGGCCAATCAATTTAGTTGTGTAAATGACAAATCTCTGTGGTAAGACGCATCATTCACCCAAGTTTAATCAAAATCGTTCCAGTTGTGTCTGAGATATAGTTTGGGTTAGCTAGACTCACATCCCTGACCATGTGTGCCAAATTTCAGCACTCCTAGACAAACAGATCAAAAAATATAATCATGTGCCAGTTATATTGCCACCGTGTGGTCAGTATGAATGTTCTTGCATATGTTGAGTCTTGACAGTGTTCACAAAATGTCTACCAAATTGTGTTATAAAGCAATATCCTTGACTGATTTATATGCACTTATTTTCCAGACCACGCCCATGTGAATGTTTATTGGTCAATAGCAGCCATGTTGTTTTAGGTGCTGTTCTGGAAAATATTGTGATGAGAAACATTTGTCCATAGTTGGTTTTGTGCAGATCAGTATTTTGGTGACAGAAGAGTAGTGTTTCAAGTGTTTTTCACAGAATTCAAAATAGCAGAAACTTCATGATGGCGTATCTTCGTTCCTTGTGAGGGGAGGGACCTACGTACCTCATCTCATTACTTTTGGTCAAACGGGGTGAGAGGCATGTCCTTTCAAAGTTTGGATTTGAAATCTGTTCTCCACCATCATTACATTTTTTTTTAAATGCCGGTTGTCTAAAGCAAGACGCATCATTCATCCAAGTTTCATCAAAATCGGGACAGTGGTGTCTGAGATATCGCGTGTCACCAACAGAAAGACGGACGGAGGCAGATCAAGATTCCATCACACCTATTTTATAGCGTAGGCAATAAAATAATCTTATTTCAATATATTAATCCTTAAAATCTAAGGGTAGTTCCAGCTAAAACGGTGTCATAAAATTTACATTGAATAATTCTCCACTGACCACCATATTGTGTAACTCAGGCCATTAGTTTTTCCTGAACTTTGACCTGGTTTGGGAATAATCAGGCCCCTATCCATCCATCCAGAACACATTCTAAACAGCACGGCATATTCTCTTAAACCATACTTAACATCACTTAGTGTTGTCATAACCAGTGGAAAACATTTGCATGTCAGGTTTGGTCCATTAAGTGAGGTGAAGGGCAGCCACGGTTTATAGATGGGAGCAACACAGGTGTCTTGGTGGGTGTGGCTGAGGTTGTGGTTATGGGTGAGGGAGAAAGGGAGGGCGCGCGGGAGTTATGGGGGAGTGAGTGAGTGATTGAGCAAGAGAGGGACGGAGGTACTGTAGTGTGTGTGATGCAGAACAAACTCACTGACAGACAGAGCGAAGGTGTGTTAATGTCTGTACTCCTGTTTCAGCTTGTCAACCTAACGTCATCCCTTCACCTTCAGACAAGAAGAGAACATCATATGTTCAGGTTAGATCATTTTCAGGTTTTCCTACTTACAAAGCATGTAGAGGTCTGTCATTATTTAAAATCATAGGTACACTTCCTCTGTGAGAGACAGAATCTAAAACAAAAATCCAGAAAATCACATTGTATGATTTTTTAGTCATTCATTTGCAGTAGGAAAACCTGCAAAACCGGCAGTGTATCAAATACTTGTTCTCCCCACTGTATATTTTCAAGGACCCAGAGTTACTTATTTTCAGTGGTGGAAGATGTGACTCACCACCTGGATTCAGTCTTACGTAGCAACATGTGAATTTCTGTTTTTTTTATATTTTTTTTACATTGGATAAAAGTAAAGGTTCAGAGCTACACAATGGTATATGCACTGCATTTGAGGAAACAATGGGAAAGTAATTCCGCTTTGAAAGTTGATCAACTTGTAAACTCACTTTTGAGAAAATTGTCTTCAATGTTTTGGTACTACTATTGGAGAGCCCCCTTTGTCTACACCCATTCAGCATTGTTCACACCCTCTTAAGCCTCGGCCCCATCCATCGATTTAAGGGTTGATCCAACCGTTCTACACTAACTTGCCAGCTACTTCCAGACATCTAAGAGAGAGAAAAGCTCAATGAACATTACTCGCCCTAGCAGAGCTGGTTAGACTTTTATGTTATCAGAGCGTTGGTGATTTCATCTGTGCTGTCAGAATGTCTGTTAATAAATTCAGAGGGTTTCGTGTTCAGAACGCACACTGGATGCTCTGGCCAATAAGTAGGGTTGTTGTGAGGATGTTGCGAAAGCTCTGACCTTACAACTACTGTCAAGCACCCAAGCTAACTCGCTAACATTGGCTAGCTATTTCCAGACACATAATGAGAGATCACCCCACTCTGACCATTTTACTCGCTTTAGCAGAGCTTGTTAGGGTTTTCTCCATGTTATTCCAGAGTGTTGGTGACTGTAACTGTGTCAAAAACTGTATTACGGTTGTTGCCGACGTTTACTGACACCTGACATATTCAATGGGTGTTGAGCGTTCAAAAATTCATGAGTTATTCTACGCTCTGGCACACTAAGACGAGAATCTTTTGTTAAGAAATGTAGCTAGATAGCTAGCTAGGTAAACAATGAATCCCAACGCATCACATAATGTTAGCAAGCAAGCCAGCCAGCTAACGTTTTCTAGCTAGCTAACAGTACACTTTAACTTGAAATGAAAATACTTTGTCAAAATTAGAGTGGAGACTTATGTTAAGACATGTAGCTAGCTAGCTAGCTAAACAATGGACCATATTCACAATTCATGACGTTACCACCATGCATGAATCTGCAGGTAGCTAACCAACCAGGTTCTATGGCTATAACTATTCAAGCAATTGTGTCTGAGATACGAAGAATAAGATCATATACATAATTTTAGCTAGTGACCCAACCAGTTAACATTAGCTAGCTAACAGTACAATTGAAATGAAACTACTTTCTGTCAAAATTAGGAACATGTAATATCTGAACATCTCACCAGTGTACATCATGGCTGGACGCATCTCCTGTCTGATGCATTGCATGGTAGCCCTTAGTTTGACGATGAAATCCAGACTAGTGTTTCCTCCATCTCCTTAGCTATCACGCTCGATTTCCACTGATTTCAAAACTCGGTCATCCAGAAAGTGGAGAGCATACACATAACGTTAGCTAACGAGCCAGCCAGCTAACGTTAATTAGCTAACAGGACACTTAAACTTGACATTAGGTTTATGTAGGTTTACTACTTATTTATTATTATTATTATATTACTACGCAATACAGTTTTTAAAAAGCAGCGTTCAACACGATTACCTAAACATACTGACCAGCTCCAATAGACAGACAAGCTCTATTTGGCAGACCAATCCAAACTCATCTCTCGGCATGTCCAGCCCACTCATTATCTCAGCCAATCATGGCTAGTGGGAAGGTTGCTGACTTTTTCTTGTTTTTTCAGTAAAATACTACTTGAGTAAAAGTCTAAAAATATTTGGTTTTAAATATACTTAAGTTTCAAATGTAAATTTAACTGCAAACATATACTTAAGTATCAGAAGTAAAAGTACAAGTTTAAAAGTTTCAAATGGCTTTTATTAAGCAAACCAGACGGCACATTCTTCTTTTTTTTTTTACCAATAGCCAGACTACAACGTGATTTACAAGCAAAGCATTTGTGTTTAGTGAGTCATCCTGATCAATGGCACGAGGGATGACCAGGGATGTTCTATTGATAAGTGTGTGAATTGGACCATTTTCCTGACCTGCTAAACATTCAAAATATAACGAGTACTTTTTTGCGTCAGGGAAAATATATGGATCAAAAAGTACATTATTTTCTTTAAGAATGTAGTGAAGTAAAAGTAAAAGTTGTCAAAAAGCATAAATAGTAAAGTAAAGTACAGATACCCCAAAAACGACTTAAGTAGTTTGTGCTGGTATTGATGAAGTTCCTGAATTGACTGAGTTGAAATGGAAATGAATCAAACCTTGATACCTTTGATTGATTCATGATTGATTAATTAATGTATTTCTGTTGCATTCCAACAGGAACAAATTCTGATGACAGCTCTTTATTGTTGTAGAATATTGAAACCCCAAACACCAGTACAGAAGGTGAAGAAGACATGAACATCTCAGAAACAAACAGTTCTTCAGTAGCTGCTCTCTATGCACAAAGCACATCCATCTACACTGCCTCCTATGCAATCAACATCATCCTGGGTCTCCCAAGCAATGTCTACGTCCTGTGGCTGATACTGACTGGAGCGGGAGGGACGATGGCCTCAGAGTTCTTCTCTCTCAACCTGGCTGTGTCTGAGGTCCTCTTCTGCATGTTTTCAGGTGTTGTCCTTGTCAACATGCACATCCCTACAATTGCACTTGCACATCTTGCATCATTTTCTTTTGGTTTCTTTAACACTGGTCGTCCCCTATTCCAGTATTGCATCTGCGTAGAGCGTTACCTGGCAGTGGTCCGCCCTGTGATCTTCCTGAAGTACAAACCCCTGAGATACAGGGTGGGGTGTTGCAGTGTTGGCTGGCTGATGGTTCTCGGGTCCTGCTGTCTTTGTGTGTTTGAGAGCTTTTCACCAGTGTCCGTCTACTTTATCCTTGGCGAGTCACTGATCTATTTTATGCTGATGTCGTTCTGCTGCCTCTCAGTTCTCTGGGCTCTGAAACGTCCAGGGCCAGGGGATGGGGACAGGGAGGGAACAAACAGCATTAAGATGAAGGCTTTTAAAATCATTTTGATTATCCTGGTGTATACTACTGTGTCTCAAATCCCAACAGTACTGGTGATATCTACTAAAAGTTACATTCCTGTAATGGACTTTTCTACAGGCATGGCCATTTGTTTCTGCATTAGTGTCATCTCTGGGTTTGTGCAGCCCCTCCTCTACATCCACAGGGTTGGAAAGCTGCCCTGCATCAGAGGTCTCTAAGACAAAAATGTAAAATCTCTTCAACACATGAGAGCCTTAACAATATAGTAGATGTCATTATTTTTTATGTTCTATGTTTTTCCTTAGTCATTGTTTTATTAAAATGTATACCTTTTTAAATATGGATCGTTATGCTTTCCAATTATTTATGTTTGAATGTATTTTCAAAGTAATCAGTAGTCTAGAAAATGATGATTTAATTTCTCCCTTGTAGATTTTGTTTTGATAATATTGGGTCTTCACTTTATGTATCCACATAGTGTTTAAACCAGCCTAAGAAAATGAATCGTCCATATGTAGCAATTATTTATATATACACAGTACCAGTCAAAAGGGGTTTACTTCATTTTCTACATTCCAGAATAATAGTGAAGACATCAAAACTATGAAATAACACATATGGAATCATGTAGTAACCATCAAAATATAGTTTATATTTGAGATTCTTCAAAGTAGCCACCCTTTGCCTCAATGACAGCTTTGCACACTCTTAGCATTCTCTCAACCAGCGTCCTCTCTATGTGGATACATTTTGTTTTCCAATTCATCTGAATGTATTTGAATGTATTTCCAACGTAATCTGTAGAAAGTGTTGATTTGATATCCCCTAGGTTTTGTTTTGATCATTTTGGGTCTGCAGTTTATGTTCCCACAAAGAGTGTATTCTAGACCAACAACTTCTCAAATCATCCATATGTAGCATTGAAAATGTTGATATATATAAACTGGGATAAAATCCAATTGCGCTTGTAGACAATACATCATTTAGAAGCAATGGTACTGCTTTTGCAAAGATGGCATTCAAGGTAAAGGCTGCACGTGTCCATTAAAATGCAAATGACCTTTAAATGTCAAGCGTGATGTAGTACAGTTTCATATTGAAACTCAGATATGATGTACTTATTTGTAAATAGACCTGGTGTGATTCTGTTTCAACTTTAGAGTGATATTTTATTGGCAGAGAGAAGGACATTTCCGCTGGCTAATGCAGAAACAGACTGGCACCAAACAATTACATTAGTTTTCTCTTGAAATAATGGATGATGATTGTGCTTGAAAGTTACAGAGTAGACATTGTGGAGGTTGATATGATTCAATAAAAACGTATTAAGGTATTAAGGATCTCCCTGTCTGTCTGTCTTCTTTAAAGAGAACAAATAAAGTATGGCATATGACTACTGTATATGTTTTATAAATAATATAGAGAATTATAATAATCAACATTTCAATGAGAGCTTGGTGACAGCTTGGTAAGTCAGTTCTGTCTCATATGTCTGCAGGGTGTATCACTAACCATGATCAATATAGGTAACAGTAAACATGTCCCCCATGAATGATGCAGTATGAATGAATGCCCCTTGGGTCAATCAGTGTCATTTTGTAAAACCTCTATGGCAAGATACATCATTCACACACGTTTAAAAAAAAAATATCGGGACAGTGTTGTCTGAGATATTGAGTGTGACTTACGGATGGATCTAAGGAAACAGATCGACAGTTTTGTTGTGGGGAACAATATAATCATATTTCAATATATTTATCCTTGAAATCAATGACAAGTTCCAGCTATAATGGTGTCATAAAACTCAATAGTTCTGCACTGACCATCATATTGTGTAACTCGGGCCATGAGTCTTTTCTGCGCATTTGAACTTACTGCGTTTGGAAATCTCAGGGCCCTATCCATCCATAACACATTCTACACAGCACAACACATTCGCTTCAAACATCACTTAGTGTTGTCATAACAACCAGTGTAAAACATTTGCATGTCAGGTGTGGTAAATTTTGTGAGGTGATCGGCAACATCAGTTTACAGATGGGAGCAAGACATGTTTTGGTGGGGGTGTCTGAGAGTGTGGTTCTGGGTGAGGGAGGGAAGGAGGACGGAGAGAGGGAGGTAGGTAGGACTGGCTGTCCCTTGTTCCAGTGGTGTATCTGTGTGGGGCGCTCCTGGCAGTGGTCCATTCTGTTGTCTACCTGAAGTACAAACCCCTCAGATAAAGGGTCGGGTGTGGTGGTGTTGTCTGGCTGATGGTTCTTGGATCCTGTCTGTTCTTTGTGCTGGTGAATGAAAGATCTGTTGTATTTAATGCTTACTGGGGTGAGGTTCTGATGTTGTTTTTGTTGAAGCTTTTCTTTCTGCATCTCAATTCTCAGGGCTCTGAAACGTCACGGGCCGGGGGAAGGGGAGAAGGAGAAGGAGGGGACAAATAACATGAAGGGGAAAGGGGGTTTAAGATCATTTTGATTTTCATGGTGGCTATGATGGTGAATGATCTTCCTTATGCGGTAACTATATATTTCAAATGTTATTTGAATGTTGGGGAGTTTTTTTTCCCCAGACGGGGACTAGGGTTCCAATTTGGGAACACCTCCCCCACGTTCAGCTGGAAGGTGGCGCATGGAACGCAAAAAATATTCCTAAAAATATTTAACCTCCACACATTAACAAGTCCAATGGCTCAAATGAAAGATAAACACCTTGTTTATCTACCCAGCAAGTCAGATTTCTAAAATGTTTTACGGCGAAAACATAGCACATATTTATGTCAAACCACCACCGAAGACACAGCTAATTTGCATTTTCAGTGGTGTTTTCTGGATCACACATTAGCCCGCCAACAGGGGCTGCCTCTCCCTAAGTTGGATACTGTTGTCGGTCACTGTGCTGGATGGTCAACCCCTACGGTCTGGGAAATTCAAGCAACTCACCATGCCTTTTCAGATACCAGTTCTGGATGACCATGTGGAGCTTATTGAGTTACATCTGGTGGACTCGCCATAGCTTCCCATGATTCTTGGACATCCGTGGCTTTCCACCCATAATCCTCGAGTTGCCTGGCCTCCGGGAAGAGTTTTGGAATGGAATCCTTCATGCCAGGTAACCTGCCAGCAACTTTCTCCACACCTTTCGGTCCTGCTTGTCTGGAGACTTTCGACTCTCCTATTCCTCCAGCTGGGCATGACAAGCCTGATCTTTCCAGCGTACATCGGAATTACTGGGATCTGGGTCAGATCCTCAGAAAACAAAGTACTACCTCCTCACAGGTCCTATGATTGTGCCATCGACCTCATGTCTGGCACCACTCCTCTGAGAGGAGGGCTGCATTCTCTCTCAGGTCCAGAGACTGCAGCCATGAACAGGTATATTAAGGAAGCGCTGGTGGCTGATTTTATTCAGCCGTCCACTTCACCTGCAGGAGCGGGTTTTTCTTTGTTGGGAAGAAGGATGAGGGATTACGTTGCTGTATTGATTACCGGGGTTTAAATAACATTATCATCAAGAACCTTTACCCTCTTCCTCTTACATCGTCAGCTTTTGTGAGACTCCTCCAGGGAGCTACGGTTTTCTCAAAATTGGATTTACGGAATGCGTACAATCTGGTGCGCATCAGACAGGGAGACGAGTGGAAGACAGCATTCAACACCCCAAATGGACATTTTGAGTACCGGGTCATGCTGTTTGGACTTACTAATGCTCCAGCCATTTTCCAGGCACTGGTTAAGGATGTGCTGCGACTTCCTTCACCAGTTTGTGTTTGTATACCTGGATGACATCCTCATCTTCTCCAGGTCCATGGTTGAACACGTCCAACATGTCCGCTAGGTTCTTCAAAGATTCCTCTCTCACCACTTGTACTTAAAGGCCAAGAAGTGTGAGTTTCACATTCCTAAGATCTCCTTCCTGCGGTACATCGTATCTCAAGGCTGTGTACGGTAGAAGTGGTGTTCAACTGGCTGCGGCTCAGCACTGTCAAACAAGTTCAGCGTTTATTGGGTTTTGCTAATTTCAACCGGAGATTTGTGAGAGTTCTGGGCCAACTCTGCCCACGGGACGTACCTCGCCCATTCTCCTGGCCGGTCCTGGCAATACGACCTCAGAAACCTACCCACTTCCTGGTTTACTCTCTCCACCTGCCCATTACTTTCAGGGTGATAACCAGAGGTAAGGCTGACCGAGATCCCCAGACGCTCCATAAACGCCCTCCAAACCCGGGACGGGAGCTGTGGACCCCAATCGGAGACGATATCCTCTGGAACCCCATAGTGCCGGAAGACGTGGGTAAATAGAGCCTCTGCAGTCTGTAGGGCCGTAGGGAGACCAGGCAATGGGAGGAGACGGCAGGACTTAGAGAACCGATCCACAACGACCAGAACGGTAGTGTTCCCCTGGAATGGGGAAGATCAGTAAGAAAATCTACCGAGAGATGGGACCATGGCCGTTGTGGAACCGGAAGGGGCTGTAACTTCCCTCTAGGAAGGTGCCTAGGAGCCTTACTCTGGGTGCATACCGAACAGGAAGAGACATAAAGCCTCACATCCTTAGCTAAGGACTGTCCTATCAATGCCCGGATGACCCGCAGACGGTAGTGTGTGGGCCCACCGAATCAATGTATCACGGACACCAAGCGGAACGTAACTTTGACCAATCAGACACTGTGTAGGCGCAGGTTCAACCCTCAACGCCCGCTCGATGTCCGCATCCACCTCCCATACCACTGGGGCCACCAGCCGAGAGGCTGGAACGATGGGAGTGGGTTCAATGGACCGGTCCTCGGTGTCATAGAGACGGGACAGCGCGCCGGCCTTAGTGTTGAGGGAACCTGGTCTGTAAGAGATCGTAAATCTAAAACGTGTAAAGAACATGGCCCACCTAACCTGACGCGGATTCAGTCTCCTCGCTGCTCGAATATACTCCAGATTACGGTGGTCAGTCCAGATGAGGAAAGGGTATTTAGCCCCCTCTAGCCAGTGTCTCCACACCTTCAGGGCCTTTACCATAGCTAGTAACTCCCGGTCCCCACATCATAGTTCCGCTCTGCCGGACCCAGCCTCTTAGAAAAGAAAGTGCAGGAAGGAGCTTCGGTGGCGTGCCCGAGCGCTGAGACAGGGATGCATCCACCTCCACTATGAATGCTAACGAAGGGTCCAGATGCGCCAACACGGGAGCCCCAGTGAACAGTGCCTTCAACTGGTTGAAAGCTCCATCAGCCTCTGCTGACCACCGCAGACGCACCGGCCCCTCCTTCAGCAGTGAGGTAATGGGCGCCGCTACTTGGCCAAAACCCGGATAAACCTCCCCGAACTGGAAATGCGATAACCCAGGAAGCAAACGGCTGGTTTGGAGAACACACATTTCTCAGCCTTGACGTATAGGTTATGCTCCAGCAGTCGCCCAAGAACCTTGCGCACCAGGGAAACATGCGTGGCGCGTGTGGTAGAATAAATCAAGATGTCATCACGATGGCGTAGCAGTAAGTAAATCCTGTCGTCCTGTCCCTTGTATATATCGCGTCTTTTTCGTTTTTTTACATATTTTTCTTTGCATACCTCTTTAAAACCATTTTGCTAAATCTAAGCTTCCAAATACTCTCCTGCAACCCGCCTCACCCAATGTAGCTATTTTTCCTAAAGTATTTATATTTACTTGAACCGAAACCCCTCAACTGAAGCTAGCCAGCTAATCCACCAGCTATGCTAGCGGTCTTCAGCTAACCGATCATAGGCTAACCTTTAGCCGGAAAGCTCTCGCCAGTTCGAACAACGCGACTCTAACCAGAGCATAACGGACCTATTTATTTTTCATCCCCGTTTCCACCGCAAACGGAACATTTTTCAGCTGGATCTTCACAACTAGCTATCTAGCTAAACTGCAACCCCGGATGATTACCCCTGGCTAGCGTTTCCACCCACTTAGCTTGAAGCTAGCCCGGCCAGAGCACCTGTAGCACACCCCTGCTACCCTGTCTAGCCCGGGCCTACGAACTGTTAGCTTGTTAGCACAGGCCTGCTAACCGTCTGAATCGCCGCGTCCCAAACACTCTCTGGACCCATATTTACTTTCTATCTCTTTTTGATTTTTAAATTGTTTATACCTTCCGGAAACCTGCCTTACCCATTGTGATATGGAATCGCTATTATTTTTAATCTTTTAGAACACACTCAAGAACCTCCAGATGCTAACCAGCTAACTAGCTACAAGCTATTTAGTCATTGTTAGTTTTTATTTAATTTTTTTTTTACCTGGATAACACTCGCCAGTCCAGCTTCCCTGCCCATCCACCGCTGCCCCCTGGACACTGATCTCTTGGCTACATAGCTGATGCACGCTGGACTGTCCATTAATCACGGTACTCCATTCTGCTTGTATGTTTTATCTGTCGGCCCCGTTGCCTAGTCAACGCCATTTTACCTGCTGTTTGTTGTGCTAGCTGACTAGCTGTTGCTCTCTCACCTACTGTTTTAGCTAGCTTTCCCAATTCAACACCTGTGATTACTGTATGCCTCGCTGTATGTCTCTCTCATATGTCAATATGCCTTGTATACTGTTGCTCAGGTTAGTGATCATTGTTTTAGTTCACAATGGAGCCCCTAGTTCCACTCTTCATACCCCTGTTACCTCCTTCGTCCCACCTCCCACACATGCGGTGACCTCACCCATTACAACCAGCATGTCCAGAGATACAACCTCTCTCATCATCACCCAGTGCCTGGGCTTACCTCCGCTGTACCCGCACCCCACCCTCCCCCTGTCTGCGCATTATGCCCTGAATATATTCTACCATGTCCAGAAACCTGCTCCTCTTATTCTCTGTCCCCAACGCTCTAGGCGACCAGTTTTGATAGCCTTCAGCCGCACCCTCATACTACTCCTTCTCTGCTCCGCGGGTGATGTGGAGGTAAACCCAGGCCCTGCATGTCCCCAGGCACCCTCATTTGTTGACTTCTGTGATCGAAAAAGCCTTGGTTTCATGCATGTCAACATCAGAAGCCTCCTCCCTAAGTTTGTTTTACTCACTGCTCTAGCACACTCTGCTAACCCTGATGTCCTTGCCGTGTCTGAATCCTGGCTCAGGAAGGCCACCAAAAATTCAGAGATTTCCATTCCCAACTATAACATCTTCCGTCAAGATAGAACTGCCAAAGGGGAGGAGTTGCAGTCTACTGCAGAGATAGCCTGCAAAGTAATGTCATACTTTCCAGGTCCATACCCAAACAGTTCGAACTACTAATTTTGAAAATTACTCTCTCCAGAAATAAGTCTCTCACTGTTGCCGCCTGCTACCGACCCCCTCAGCTCCCAGCTGTGCCCTGGACACCATTTGTGAATTGATCGCCCCCATCTAGCTTCAGAGTTTGTTCTGTTAGGCGACCTAAACTGGGATATGCTTAACACCCCGGCAGTCCTACAATCTAAGCTAGATGCCCTCAATCTCACACAAATCATCAAGGAACCCACCAGGTACAACCCTAACTCAGTAAACAAGGGTACCCTCATAGACGTCATCCTGACCAACTGGCCCTCAAATACAGCTCCGCTGTCTTCAACCAGGATCTCAGCGATCTCAGGATCCTCATTGCCTGTATCCGCCACGGAGCCGCAGTCAAACGACCACCCCTCATCACTGTCAAACGCTCCCTAAAACACTTATGTGAGCAGGCCTTTCTAATCGACCTGGCCCGGGTATCCTGGAAGGACATTGACCTCATCCCGTCAGTTGAGGATGCCTGGTCATTCTTTAAAAGTAACTTCCTCACCATTTTAGATAAGCATGCTCCGTTCAAAAATGCAGAACCAAGAACAGATACAGCCCTTGGTTCACTCCAGACCTGACTGCCCTCGACCAACAAAAAACATCCTGTGGCGGACTGCAATAGCATCGAACAGTCCCCGCGATATGCAACTGTTCAGGGAAGTCAGGAACCAATACACGCAGTCAGTCAGGAAAGCTAAGGCCAGCTACTTCAGGCAGAAGTTTGCATCCTGTAGCTCCAACTCCAAAAAGTTCTGGGACACTGTGAAGTCCATGGAGAACAAGAGCACCTCCTCCCAGCTGCCCACTGCACTGAGGCTAGGTAACACGGTCACCACCGATAAATCCATGATTATCGAAAACTTCAATAAGCATTTCTCAACGGCTGGCCATGCCTTCCGCCTGGCTACTCCAACCTCGGCCAACAGCTCCGCCCCCCGCAGCTCCTCGCCCAAGCCTCTCCAGGTTCTCCTTTACCCAAATCCAGATAGCAGTTCTGAAAGAGCTGCAAAACCTGGACCCGTACAAATCAGCTGGGCTTGACAATCTGGACCCTCTATTTCTGGAACTATCCGCCGCCATTGTCGCAACCCCTATTTACCAGCCTTTTCAACCTCTCTTTCATATCGTCTGAGATCCCCAAGGATTGAAAGCTGCCGCAGTCATCCCCCTCTTCAAAGGGGAGACACCCTGGACCCAAACTGTTACAGACCTATATCCATCCTGCCCTGCCTATCTAAGGTCTTTCGAAAGCCAAGTCAACAAACAGGTCACTGACCATCTCGAATCCCACCGTACCTTCTCCGCTGTGCAATCTGGTTTCCGAGCCGGTCACGGGTGCACCTCAGCCACACTCAAGGTATTAAACAATATCATAACCGCCATCGATAAAAGACAGTACTGTGCAGCCGTCTTCATCGACCTTGCCAAGGCCTTCGACTCTGTCAATCACCATATTCTTATCGGCAGACTCAGTAGCCTCGGTTTTTCGGATGACTGCCTTGCCTGGTTCACCAATTACTTTGCAGACAGAGTTCAGTGTGTCAAATTGGAGGGCATGCTGTCCGGTCCTCTGGCAGTCTCTATGGGGGTGCCACAGGGTTCAATTCTCGGGCCGACTCTTTTCTCTGTATATATCAATGATGTTGCTATTGCTGCGGGCGATTCCCTGATCCACCTCTACGCAGACGACACCATTCTATATACTTTCGGCCCGTCATTGGACACTGTGCTATCTAACCTCCAAACGAGCTTCAATGCCATACAACACTCCTTCCGTGGCCTCCAACTGCTCTTAAACGCTAGTAAAACCAAATGCATGCTTTTCAACCGATCGCTGCCTGCACCCGCATGCCCGACTAGCATCACCACCCTGGATGGTTCTGACCTTGAATATGTGGACATCTATAAGTACCTAGGTGTCTGGCTCGACTGCAAACTCTCCTTCCAGACTCATATCAAACATCTCCAATCGAAAATCAAATCAAGAATCGGCTTTCTATTCCGCAACAAAGCCTCTTTCACTCACGCCGCCAAGCTTACCCTAGTAAAACTGACTATCCTACCGTTCCTCGACTTCGGCGATGTCATCTACAAAATGGCTTCCAACACTCTACTCAGCAAACTGGATGCAGTCTATCACAGTGCCATCCGTTTTGTCACTAAAGCACCTTATACCACCCACCACTGCGACTTGTATGCTCTAGTCGGCTGGCCCTCGCTACATATTCGTCGCCAGACCCACTGGCTCCAGGTCATCTACAAGTCCATGCAAGGTAAAGCTCCGCCTTATCTCAGTTCACTGGTCACGATGGCAACACCCATCCGTAGCACGCGCTCCAGCAGGTGTATCTCACTGATCATCCCTAAAGCCAACACCTCATTTGGCCGCCTTTCGTTCCAGTACTCTGCTGCCTGTGACTGGAACGAATTGCAAAAATCGCTGAAGTTGGAGACTTTTATCTCCCTCACCAACTTCAAACATCAGCTATCTGAGCAGCTAACCGATCGCTGCTGCTGTACATAGTCTATTGGTAAATAGCCCACCCATTTTCACCTACCTCATTCCCATACTGTTTTTATAATGTTTTTATTTATTTACTTTTCTGCTCTTTTGCACACCAATATCTCTACCTGTACATGACCATCTGATCATTTATCACTCCAGTGCTAATCTGCAAAATTGTAATTATTCGCCTACCTCATGCCTTTTGCACACACTGTATATAGACTCCCCTTTTTTTCTACTGTGTTATTGACTTGTTAATTGTTTACTCCATGTGTAACTCTGTGTTGTCTGTTCACACTGCTATGCTTTATCTTGGCCAGGTCGCAGTTGCAAATGAGAACTTGTTCTCAACTAGCCTACCTGGTTAAATAAAGGTGAAATAAAAAAAATAATCAATATAGACTACCACACCCTGCCCGTGCAAGTCCTGAGAATCTCATCTACAAAGGATTGGAAGACGGCTGGAGCATTCTTTAACCCATACGGCATGACGAGGTACTCATAGTGGCCTGATGTGGTACTAAACGCTGTTTTCCACTCGTCTCCTCCCTGAATACGCACCAGATTATTCGCGCTCCTGAGGTCCAGTTTTGTGAAGAAACGTGCTCCGTGGAATGATTCCACCACTTTTTCCTCACAAAAAAAAAAAAAAGAAACTCGAGGAGACGGGTGACATGGAGGCCGAATGTACCCCTGTCTCAGAGCTTCCGTGACATATGTCTCCATAGCCAGCGTCTCCTCCTGTGACAGTGGGTACACGTGACTCCGGGGAAGTGCAGCCTTCTCCAGGAGGTTTATCACGCAATCCCACCGTCGATGGGGTTGTAAATTTGGTCGCTTTCATCTTACTAAAAGCGATAGCCAAATCGGCATATTCTGGGGGAATGCGCACGGTGGAAACCTGGTCTGGACTCTCCACCGTCGTGGCACCGATGGAAACTCCTATACACCTATCTGAACACTCGTCTGACCACCCCTTAAGAGCCCCCTGTTTCCAGGAAATAAGGGGATTGTGAGTAGCCAGCCAGGGAACCCCCAACACCATTGGAAACCCAGGTGAATCAATAAGATAGAAACTGATCCTCTCCCTATGATTCCCCTGCGTTACCATGTCCAGCGGAATCGATGGCAGCTAATAGGCCGGCGCCGACGACCGCCGAGCCCCGCTCGAAAAGGAAGAGGCACCATCCTCGGCGAGGTTCGTGACAGTAAACTATATTTTGATTTGTTTAACAGTTTTTTTGGGTTACTATATGATTCCATATGTGTTATTTCATAGTTGTTATGTCGTCACTATTATTCTACAATGTGGAAAATAGAAAAAATAAAGAAAAAACCTTGAATCAGTTGGTGTGTACAAACTGTTGACCAGCACTGTACATAATTCCTGTGCGTTCTTATATCTCATAGATATAGGTCAGACACTTCCAAGCATTATTCCTTATGATACATTTTTTACGGTCTTTTTTGCCATTTTGTCACATTCTGACCTTCGTCCCTTCTTTATGTCTTTATTTTAGTTTGGTCAGGGCGTGAGTTGGGGTGGGCATTCTATGTTGTTTCTTCTAGTTTTTGTTCTGTAGGTAATTTTCTATGTGTTTGGCCTAGTATGGTTCTCAATCAGAGGCAGGTGTCAGTCGTTGTCTCTGATTGGGAGCCATATTTAGGTAGCCTGTTTTCTATTGTGTTTTGTGTGTGATTGTTTCCTGTTTTGTGTTTGCACCTTTCGGGACTGTTTCGATTTTCATTTATATCATTCACTTTGTTATTTTGTATTTTTTAGTGTTCAGTTTTAATAAATTAAAATGGACACGTACCACACTGCATATTGGTCCGATCCTTCATACTCCTCATCTGAAGAGGAGGACAATCGTTACAGTGTTATTCAATGTGTTTCCATGGGCTATAGTAGAAAAGGCCAAACTCTATATTTGATCAAATTAGTTTATATATATATATATTTTTTTTTTATTTATTTGGGGGGTCCTAAGCATCTAAATCAAATATCAAATAGCTAAATTATTCTTGGTTTGATCATCTTAAAACTATTACGTATCTCTGCTTAATACTCTGAAGATATTTAAGTTCATGTTGATTATCCTGGTGTCTATGATGTTGAACTACCTGCCTGTGATTGTAATTATGTCTTGGTAAAATGACCTTGATCAGTTTGTGTTGTTTGTCACTATCCATTTCTTTCTGCGTCATTGTGATCTGTGGGTTAGTGCAGCCTCTCCTCTACCTCCACAGGGCTGGGATACTGTCCTGTATCAGAGGGCTCTGAGGAAAAGGTGACAGTCGTTCCATGAACAGATCGCCTTTTCGGTAGTGCAATGTTGTAAAATAATTCCGTCATAAAGAACACATAGTCAACTTTACAAAAAAACATGTTTTCCAATCTTAATATGTTAAATTAAGAAAAACAGGTAGACAATATCATCTTATATCAGCCATAACTCTGCTTGTGACAGGGGGAAAGGAAGCTGGCTGTGAGCAGCAGGGAGGGGCAATTGAATGCAAGCTTAACAAAACAAATGTAGCTTGTTATTTGCCTACAATATGACATCGCTCTTGTCTATGCTCTGGCCAACGTTTAAAATGGCGCCCTATAATTTATAGTGCACTAACTTTTATCAGGGCCCTTAGGCCACTGGTTTAAGGTAGTGCCGTTTATAGGGAATAGAGTGCCATTTTGGATGCAATGTGGTCTGCATCACCAGAATGAGATGACACTGCACTCAGGTGTGGCAGGGCAGAGTAGGGCAGAGATTTGGATATTTAGTTGCAGGTTTTCACGTCCAGCACCTGTGACAGACACAACAAACCACACCTCAGAGGACAGAGACACTGCATCAATTGGCTACAGGTGAGTTAAATAGTTAAATTTTTATTTTTAAATGATTTCCAATTGGAATTTAAATCTCAGTTGATATAGATGAATGCAGTTGTGAACAAAAACATAACAATCTATGAAAATATATGGACATATTTTGATATTTCGTCACGTTGAAAGTGATCATGTGTAGTGCATATGTTAACTAGAGATTATCTTTCTTAATTTAGCTTCCTCAGGTTTTTTGTGTGCTTTATTGTGATTTTAACGCATCTAGTTGACGGTACTCAGAATTTTTTTATTTATTTTTAAAACAGGTAAAAGAACACTAACAACCTATTGCAGTGGCAATAGCATGAATATATGTGCATATTTAAGTAAAGAATGAAAATATTGTGAGAGAAATACTTTGCAGTGTCTTTCTGCTTGTATAACAATCCTCCCTCCCTCCTCTCTCTCTCTCTCTCTCTCTCTCTCTCTCTCTCTCTCTACCCTCTCTCTACCTCTCTCTACCTCTCTCTCTCTCTCTCTCTCTCTCTCTCCCTCTCTCTACCTCTCTCTCTCTCTCTACCTGTCTCTCTCTATCTCTCTCTCTACCCTCTCTCTACCTCTCTCTCTCTCTCTCTACCTCTCTCTCTCTCTCTCTCTCTCTACCCCTCTCTCTACCTCTCTCCCTCTCTACCTCTCTCTCTCTCTCTCTCTCTCTCTCTCTCTCTCTCTCTCTCTCTCTCTCTCTCTCTCTCTCTCTCTCTCTCTCTCTCTCTCTCTCTCTCTCTCTCTCTCTCTCTCTCTCTCTACCTCCCCCTCTCTCTCTCTCTCTACCCCTCTCTACCCCTCTACCCCTCTCTCTCTACCTCTCTCTCTCTCTCTATAGCTCTCTCTCTCTATCTCTCTCTCTCTCTCTCTCTCTACCTCTCTCTCTCTCTCTACCTCTCTCTCTTTGTCTCCTTTCTTATAGATCAATATAATCTTCACACATTACAGTTACGTTCTTCGTTTAGATGAATTTATCTACAGTCAATGACACGTCCACATATCCTGTCTCCCTCATTGATCCGGGTGAACAGGGTGTCCATGTGATAAGTTATATCCCCATGCTTACTGCTTCCTATGCAATCAACATCATCCTGGGTCTCCCCACCAATGTCTACATCCTGTGGCTGATACTGACTGGAGCTGGAGGGACGATGGCCTCAGAGTTCTTCACTCTCAACCTGACCCTGTCTGAGATTCTCCTCTGCGTCTTTAATGCCGTCCGCATAGCTGACAGATACGTCCAGTCTGATCTTATCAACAAAGCTGCTGCTTTTTCTTTTGGGTTCATTTTCTCTGGCCGTCCCTGTTCCAGTGCTGTATCTGTGTAGAGCGCTACCTGGCGGTGGTCCATCCGTGGTCTTCCTGACATACAAACCCCTGAGATACAGGGTGGGGTGTTGTAGTGTTGTCTGGCTGATGGTTCTTGGGTCCTGCTGTTTATCTTTGTTTGAGAACTTTTCTGCAGTGTCACACTACTCTGTCCTTATCCAGTCTCTGATTTATTTTCTCTGATGTCATTCTGCTGTCTCTCAGTACTCTGGACTCTGAAACGTCCAGGGCCGGGGGATGGGGACAGGGATGGGACAAACAGCATTAAGATGAAGGCCTTCAAGATCATTTTGATTATCCTGGTGTATGCTGTGGTGTCTCAACTCCCACTAGTACTGGTGATATCTATTAAAAGTTACATTCACTACATAGACTTTTCTTTAGGCATGTCAATTTGTTTCTGCTTTATTGTAATCTTTGGGTTTGTGCAGCCACTCCTCTACCTCCACAGGGTTGGGAAGCTGCCCTGTATCAGAGGTCTCTAAGACAAAAGTCTAAATCTGTTAAACGCATTAGCGCTTTAAAAATGTCTTATACAGTATATCTTTATATTTCATTTGAATTTTTGAATTTAAATGTATAATATTATTCAAAATGGATTTTATTGTTTTCCAATTAATAATGTTGAAATGTATTTCCAATTTAATCAGTAGCCTAGAAAGTGATGGATTGATTTCCAGCTCTATAGATTCTGTGTAGATAATGTTGGGTCTGCAGTTTATGTACCCACACAGAGTGTAAACCAGCCCAAGTACTACTCAAATCGTCCATATGTAACAAAACTATTGTGATATATAGGCTGGGATTCAAAACAATAGCGCTTGTAGACAATGCAGCCTTTAAAGGCAATGGAACCACATTCACTGATATGGCATTCAAGATAAACACTTCGATGTTGGCTCAACTTGGAAATGTCAAGCGGGATATAGCATTGGACTAGTAACCGAAAGGTTGCAAGTTCAAATCCCGACCTGACAAGGTACAAAATCTGTCGTTCTGCCCCTGAACAGGCAGTTAACCCACTGTTCCTAGGCCGTCATTGAAAATAATAATTTGTTCTTAACTGACTTGCCTAGTAAAATAAAGGCAAAATAAAATAGCACAGCTTGGAATTGAATCCTGGCCATAATGTACCCGTGTGTTAAAAGACCTGGTGATATGTTACTGGCAGAGAGACAGCCCATTCAGCTGGCTAATGCAGAAACAGACTGGTACCAAGCTTTTACATAGTTTTCTCGTGAAAGTTAGATTGTAAATGTTGTTGGGTTGATGAGATTAAATACATACTTATTAAGGAGCTCCCTGTCTGTCTGTCTGTCTGTCTGTCTGCTTTAAAGAGGATAAATAAAGAATATGTACGCGTATTGTCATAATTACAATAACAAATCAAATAATAATATTATATATATATATATATATATATATATATATATATATATATATATGCATATTCTAGCTTTTATGGCTGAGTAGCAGGCAGTTTAGTTTGGGCACGCTTTTCATCCAAAACTACCAATGCTGCCCCCGACCCTAGAGAAGTTAAATAACAAAAAACAAAACCAGGAGACATATTGCCCTCCAGGAATCGAGTTTGACAGCCCTGCTCTAATTTGGCATATTCTGTGGTACAACATGAATGAGTTTAGCCTTTAACGCAGGACATCGCAACTGTCAACCAAATACGTTAGCTGTTATAGAACACCAGGAGATTTTAATACATTGTCGAGGTCACTATGGGTGTTGGTTTAAGATTGCTATAATATTATAATTATAACATAGAACTGATAAGGCTTGCAGACAAAGGTTGACTTGGAAAGTTTAACATAACAACTATGTTTGTATGTAAAGTTCCACAAGCATTACAGCACTTTTCCATACACATAGTATGTCTAATGCTACATGCTGACAGCCCGTGTCAAACAGAGATAGAATGTGTTACTAGGTTGACTTGTAGACACACACAGGTATGTTTTAATCTCCTTGTAAGGACCAAAGATTTAATACCCATTCAAAATACTAGTTTCCCAGGCCTCCCATAGACACTGCATCCCAGTGCTCGAGGTGTCACTACAGACCCAGGTTCAATCCAGGGCTCTGGACAACCCAAATATTGTTGGGTTGATGAGATGAAATACATCAAGGAGGTCCCTGTCGGTCTGTGTTCTTTAAATAGGATATCAAATGTATATTTCTGTAATCATTTGTTTTATATAAAAAAATAATAAAATAAGAACTTTTTTTGTTCCAGCTATAATGGTGTCATAAAATTGGCATTGAATACTTCTGCACTGACCACCATGTTGTGTAACTAGATATTGTAGTTTTATTTGACTTTTTGACCTGGTCTGGAAAAACTCAGGGCCCTATCCATCCACAACACATTCTACACAGTACAGAATATTCTCTTCAACCACACTAAACATCACTTAGTGTTGTCATAACCAGTGGAAAACATTTGCATGTAAGATGTTATCCATCTAGTGAAGTGATTGGCAGCAACACACGTGTATTGGTGGGAGTGGCTGAGGTGTGGTTGTGGGTGAGGGAAGGGAAGAGAAGGGAGGAGGAGGCAGTGATGGTGGGAGGGAGTGGGCAAGGTCCTTTTCCTTTCCATTGGTCCTAAAGTGTCATCTCCACCCCACCAGGGCACCAGATGATGCAAAACAAACTCACTGACAGACAGAGTGAATGTGTGTTAATGTCTGCACTCCGGTTTCAGCTTGTCAACCTAATGTCACACCTTCACCTTCAGACAAGAAGAGAACACCGTCTATTCAGGTTGGTTCATATTGTCTCTGACATAATCTTTGATTTAAGAACCAATGAGAATATATGCTAGATTTGATCAATGAGATAATATCATTAGAGGTTTTCAAAAAAGACATTGAGTGAGTAAATTCAATAACATGTCATTTTATGAATAATAAATACATGATTTTTATATGGTGCTTTTCAAGGACCCAAAGTCACCTATTGTAGTGCTGGTATTGATGCATTTTCTAATTGAATGAGTTGAAATGGAATTGAACCCAATCTTGTTTCCTTTGATTGATTCACGATTGATTAATTCATGTTTTACTGCTGCATTACAACATAACACATCTTAGTGAAACCTCTTTATTGTTGTAGAATACTGAAGCCCATCACACCAGTACAGAAGGTGAAGACATGAACATCTCAATGGCAAACAGTTCTTCAGTAGCTCCTCTCTATGCACAAATCATATCCATCTACACTGCTTCCTATATAATCAACCTCATCCTGGGTCTCCCCACCAATGTCTACGTCCTGTGGCTGATACTGACCGGAGTGGGAGGAACAATGGCCTCAGAGTTCTTCACTCTCAACCTGACCGTGTTGGATGTCCTCTACTGCCTGTTTTCTGTCTTTGTTCTTGTCAACATGCACATACCCACAACTGCACTTGCATATCTTGGAGCATTTTCTTATGGTTTCTTTTACACCGGTCGTCCCCTGTTCCAGTGCTGCATCTGTGTAGAGCGCTACCTGGCAGTGGTCCACCCTGTGGTCTTCCTGAAGTACAAACCCCTGAGATACAGGGTGGGGTGTTGTGGTGTTGTCTGGCTGATGATTCTGGGGTCCTGCTGTTTATCTTTGTTTGAGAATCTTTCACCAGTGTTCTTCTACTCTGTCTTTGTCCAGTCAATTATCTATTTTTCTCTGATGTCATTCTGCTGCCTCTCAGTACTCCGGGCTCTGAAATGTCCAGGGCCGGGGGATGGGGACAGGGGAAGAGACAAACAGCATTAAGATGAAGGCCTTTAAGATCATTTTGATTATCCTGGTGTATGCTTTGGTGTCTCAACTTCCACTGGCATTGATGGCACTGACACACAATTACTTTACAAATGTAGTGTTTTTTCAGGAATGTCCATTTGTTTCAGCATCAGTTGATCTCTGGGTTTGTGCAGCCCCTCCTCTACCTCCACAGGGTTGTGAAGCTGCCCTGTATCAAATGTCTCTAAGACAAAAAGTCTAATCTCTTCATCACATTAATGCTTTAAATATGTAATATATGTTATTATATTTATGTTCTGTGTTTTTTTCATATTAATTAGTCAATTAAATGTATGATTTATTTCCCCATATGTATGTTATTATTTTCCCATTCATGATGTTTGAATGTATTTCTATTGTAATCAGTAGCCTGGGAAGTGATGGTTTGATATCCGCCCTGTAGATGATGTTTTAATAATATTTAGTCTCCAGTTTATGTACCCACGTAGAGCGTAAACCAGCCCATGAACTTCTCAAATGGTCCATATTTAGCAAGAACATTGTGATATACAGTGGGGCAAAACGTATTTAGTCAGCCACCAATTGTGCATGTTCTCCCACTTAAAAAGATGAGAGAGGCCTGTAATTTTAATCATAGGTACACTTCAACTCTGACAGACAAAATGAGAAGAAAAAAAAATCCAGAAAATCACATTGTAGGATTTTTAATGAATTTATTTGCAAATGATGGAAATCCATAGATCAGTTCTCTGGGCTCTGAAATGTCCAGGGCTGGGGGATGGGGACAGGGAGGGGACAAACAGCATTAAGATGAAGGCCTTTAAGATCATTTTGATTGTCCTGGTGTATGCTACTGTGTCTCAACTCCCACTAGTACTGGTAATATCGGCTAAAAATTACATTCATAATTTCCTTCAGGCATGTCCATTTGTTTCTGCATCGTTGTGATCTCTGGGTTTGTGCAGCCCCTCCTCTACCTCCACAGGGTGGGGAAGCTGCCCTGTATCAGAGGTCTCTAAGACAAAAAGTCAAAAAGTCAAATATCTGTTCAAACAATTAGAACCTTAAAAATATTTGTGAATTTGTGAATTTAAATGTATGATTTTCTTCCATATGGATTTGATTGTTTTCCAAATAATGATGTTTGAATGGATTTCCAATGTAATCAGTGGTCTAGAAGTGATGGTTTGATTCCCCCTGTAGATTATGTTTAGATAATATTGGGTCTGCAGTTTATCTACTCATATAGAGTAAATACCAGCCTAATAACTCAAACCTATTTTGTTTTCTCTTGAAAGTTACAATGTACTTATTGTTGGGTTGATGAGATTAAATACATACTTAATAAGGAGCTCCTGTCTGTCTGTCTGTCTGTCTGTCTGTCTGTCTGTCTGTCTGTCTGTCTGTCTGTCTGTCTGTCTGTCTGTCTGTCTGTCTGTCTGTCTTCTTTAAATAGCATAAATAGAGGATACGTCTGTATATGAATAATATATATTAACAATAATTACAATTAAAAATACAGTGACATTTGTATAGTAGCCACTACACTAAACATTGCTTAGTGTTGTCTTAACCAGTGGGAAACACTTGCATGTCAGGTGTGGTCCATTAAGTGAGATGAGCCTCTGCCTTGCCATAGGAGGAAAGACAACAGGCAAGCCAGCTCTTCAGTAGAATGGTGTTTGAGATATTGTAGCCAGCCCACTGCATATGCATAGTAGTGGTTGAGAAGGATACCCATCTTTTGTTGATAAGTGGTCAATGAATGTTAACCTGGTTTACATCGGTTAGTGATTGTGGTCATTGTAGATGAGTGGATGTGGTGAGGTCAGATAGAGTTGAATATATGGTAACCACTAGATGACTAGATGTTAAACTGTGGTAGGTATGGTAACCGCTAGATGACTAGATGTTAAACTGTGGTAGGTATGGTAACCGCTAGATGACTAGATGTTAAAACTGTGGTAGGTATGGTAACCGCTAGATGACTAGATGTTAAACTGTGGTAGGTATGGTAACCGCTAGATGACTAGATGTTACACTGTGGTAGGTATGGTAACCTCTAGATGGCTAGATGTTAAACTGTGGTAGGTATGGTAACCGCTAGATGGCTAGATGTTAAACTGTGGTAGGTATGGTAACCGCTAGATGGCTAGATGTTAAACTGTGGTAGGTATGGTAACCGCTAGATGGCTAGTTGTTAAACTGTGGTAGGTATGGAAACCACGAGATGGCTAGATGTTAAACTGTGGTAGGTATGGTAACCGCTAGATGACTAGATGTTAAACTGTGGTAGGTATGGTAACCGCTAGATGACTAGATGTTAAATGTGGTAGGTATGGTATCCGCTAGATGACTAGATGTTAAACTGTGGTAGGTATGGTAACCGCTAGATGGCTAGATGTTAAACTGTGGTAGGTATGGTAACCGCTAGATGGATAGATGTTAAACTGGTAGGTATGGTAACCGCTAGATGGCTAGATGTTAAACTGTGGTAGGTATGGTAACCGCTAGATGGCTAGATGTTACACTGTTAAACTGATGGCTAGGTTAAACTGTGTATATGGTAACCGCTAGATGACTAGATGTTAAACTGTGGTAGGTATGGTAACCGCTAGATGGCTAGATGTTAAACTGTGGTAGGTATGGTAACCGCTAGATGGCTAGATGTTAAACTGTGGTAGGTATGGTAACCACGAGATGGCTAGATGTTAAACTGTGGTAGGTATGGTAACCGCTAGATGGCTACTGTGGTAGGTATGGTAACCGCTAGATGACTAGATGTTAAACTGTGGTAGGTATGGTAACCGCTAGATGACTAGATGTTAAACTGTGGTAGGTATGGTAACCGCTAGATGACTAGATGTTAAACTGTGGTAGGTATGGTAACCGCTAGATGACTAGATGTTAAACTGTGGTAGGTATGGTAACCGCTAGATGACTAGATGTTAAACTGTGGTAGGTATGGTAACCGCTGATGACTAGATGTTAAACTGTGGTAGGTATGGTAACCGCTAGATGACTAGATGTTAAACTGTGGTAGGTATGGTAAACTGCTAGATGACTAGATGTTAAACTGTGGTAGGTATGGTAACCGCTAGATGACTAGATGTTAAACTAGATGTTAAAAACTGTGGTAGGTATGGTATCCGCTAGATGACTAGATGTTAAACTGTGGTAGGTATGGTAATCGCTAGATGACTAGATGTTAAACTGTGGTAGGTATGATATCCGCTAGATGACTAGATGTTAAACTGTGGTAGGTATGGTAACCGCTAGATGACTAGATGTTAAACTGTGGTAGGTATGGTATCCGCTAGATGACTAGATGTTAAACTGTGGCAGGTATGGTAACCGCTAGATGACTAGATGTTAAACTGTGGTAGGTATGATATCCGCTAGATGACTAGATGTTAAACTGTGGTAGGTATGGTAACCGGATGACTAGATGTTAAACTGTGGTAGGTATGGTATCTGCTAGATGACTAGATGTTAAACTGTGGTAGGTGTGGTAACCTCTAGATGGCTAGATGTTAAACTGTGGTAGGTATGGTAACCGCTAGATGACTAGATGTTAAACTGTGTTTGGTATGGTAACCGCTAGATGACTAGATGTTAAACTGTGGTTGGTATGGTAACCGCTAGATGGCTAGATGTTAAACTGTGGTAGGTATGGTAACCGCTAGATGGCTGGATGTTAAACTGTGGTAGGTATGGTATCCGCTAGATGACTAGATGTTGTTGCATGTTGTGTTTGCTTGTCTGAAAATGTAAAGAAAAGTGTCTTTCTGTCACGACTTCCGCCGAAGTCGGTCCTTCTCCTTGTTCGGGTGGCGTTCGGCGGTCGACGTCACCGGCCTTCTAGCCATCGCCGATCCACTTTTCATTTTCCTTTTGTTTTGGCTTTGTTTTACACACTTGGTTTCAATCCCCCAATTACTTGTTCATAGTTTAACCCTCTGTTCCCCCATGTTTGTTTCTGAGTGATTGTTGGTATGTAATACTGTCCGTTATTGTGGGCTTTTATTGCGTTTATTGCGTTGTATTTGTGATATTTTTGAGTAAATATGTTTATTACTCACATCTGCTGTCCTGTGCCATTCTTCCTGGGTGTGTATATGAACAAATTTTTATGAGATTCAAATGTTGTTAAAATGTTCCACTTTAAACTGTGGCAGCAATTGTTACCACTAGATGGCTAGATGTTAACAGTGGTAGCTATGGGAACCACAATATGGTTAGATGTTAAACTGCGGTAGAGGAAAACTCAGCCATGGAAGGTAAATCAATGGTGGTAGCAAGCACATATTAGCCTATGTTCCAGTCTATTGGTGCTCTTATTCCATTCTCCTTGCCATTCCTCGTCGTGAAAACATTGCAAGGAGTGTCATGATGGCACAAAATGCAGTATTTTCTTTTAGAGGTTGTTGAAATAGATGATTGGTTGACTTCCTGAAACTACATTAGTTGGATTGTTTCCAAAGGTTTTACAAATTTTTCACACATGTACACACACACAGTCCTGACATATTTCTAATAATAAACTAGTCAAGCTTATCTATTATCAGAATACTGTGTTGGTGCTAGGTGCAGTGTGTGTATGTTTACATAGGTCCCCAAGTCAGGATTCTTCTGCAAGGTGTGTTCTACGTTTTACGTTGGAACTGACGAGGCCAAGAAGAACCACTGCAGGAGCCTCAAACACCCATCAGAACCTGGAGGTGAGCACCCCAAACAACCAATCAGCCACCACACTGACAATCCACAACAAACCATTTTCATTTTGTTAGAAAATTTTCCCATGATATAGAAGAAATGAAAATAGAAACCAGTGTACATTGAAAATAAAGTATTTTTTATTGAATCTTTGTCACCGTTTTGTCATTGAAACCAATGTTGGATCATTAAAAGACAGATGTTTACCAGACAATTTAATATTTTTTTGACAATTCAATACAACTTTACTCATCCCTTCAGGGGCAATTATGTTTACCTACTTTTGCAGTATCTGTAATGGCGTTCGTTTGTCGAAAGAGAGTCGGACCGAAATGCAGCGTGGTGGTTACTCATGTCTTTAATGAAACAAATGACGATACATGAAATAACTTAATCAATACAAAAAACAACAAACGGAACGTGAAATCTAATTACAGCCTATCTGGTGAACACTACACAGAGACAGGAACAATCACCCACGAAATACACAGTGAAACCCAGGTTACCTAAATACGGTTCCCCATCAGAGACAACAAGAATCACCTGACTCTGATTGAGAACCGCCTCAGGCATCCAAGCCTAAACTAGACACACCCCTAATCAACCACAATCCCAATGCCTACAAAACCCCCAATACGACAACACAATAAATCCATGTCACACCCTGGCCTGAACAAATATATAACGAAAACACAAAATACAATGACCAAGGCGTGACAGTATCCTTCTGATTTGAAAACAGTTAGTTCAGCAGTGTGGTTTCCATACCACCAAGGGAAATGTACTGATTTCCATGTTCAACTCATGCATGGACCATTAGCTTCCCCCAGCCATAGCACAGCTAGCCACTGTTCCTAAACAGCTAACCTCCTGTTACCATGGAAAGTATAAGGCTTGGCTTGAGTTAAGGGTCTTGCTCTTTCACATGCAGATGCTATTTAAATAAAATGCACTCCAATGACTCACTACTTCAGTGCAACAGTTGATTTCTGTAAAAGGCAATTCTCAGTCAATGTAAAGAAATGAAAAACATAAACAATACATGAATGAAATAAGTAACATTTAATAATATCTTTAATGTACGTATATAGAGGTTTTCATTACAAGAAGATTCTCAACTTAATTTGGCTAAATGAACCCTTGACCTCTGTGAACCCTTGACACACACAGTTTTACATCCAGGAATTTGCATCAACAGCCTTAGCTGCTGGCCATGTTTGTTTCCCTCTGTAGCTCAGCCACTTTGACTGTCTAATGAGAGCACATTTGGAGGAAGGCTGACCTTAGCCGGTACCGTATTCCCTATTTAGTGCACTACTTTTGACCAGGTCCCAAAGAGCTTTGGTTAAAAAGAGTGCACTGTATAGGGAATAGGGTAGCATTTGGGACTTCGTAGCTTTTACTTTCAAACAAAAGAACTAAACTAAACCACAGACAGAATCAATACATTTAAATCACTGTTCAGAGTAGCACTGTCATTAGGAATGATAATGAAAACATTTAAATGTGCTGTTGAACCTCTGATATGAATGGGTGTAATGCATCAATATCTTCTCATAAGACATTACTGAAGCATTATGTACAGTTGCAGTCGGAAGTTTACATACACTTAGGTTGGAGTCATTAAAACTCCACAAAAATGTCATGTTAACAAACTATAGTTTTGGCAAGTCGGTTAGGACATTCTACATCTACAAGTCATTTTCCCAACAATTGTTTACAGACAGATTATTTCACTTATAATTCACTGTATCACCAATCCAGTGGGTCAGAAGTTTACATACACTTCCAGAAACTGAAGTCATGGCTTTAGAAGCTTCTGATGGGCTAATTGACATCATTTAAGTAAATTGGAAGCCTGGTTCCTCTAGGTTTCTTCCTAGTTTCTGGCCTTTATCAGAGGTCTGTAAGAGATAGTACATGCTAGATATAGGCTTTAATAGGTCTACCAAGTGTGAATAGTGTAATTGATGTGAATAAAGATATTAATAGAGTGATTGATATGTATATTGATAAAGATATGAATAGAATAGAGTAATTGATATGTATATAGATATGAATAGTGTAATTGATATGTATATAGATATGAATAGTGTAATTGATATGTATATAGATATGAATAGTGTAATTGATATGTATATAGATATGAATAGTGTAATTCAGGCCAAAGAGATCAATTACGGTTTCATCAGAACAGAGATTCTTGTTTCTCATGGTCGGAGAGTCCTTTAGGTGCCTTTTGGCAAACTGCAAGCGGGCTGTCATGTGCCATTTACTGAGAAGTAGCTTCCGTCTGGCCACTATACCGTAAAGGCCTGATTGGTAGAGTTCTGCAGAGATGGTTGTCCATCTGGAAGATTCTCCCATCTCCACAGAGGAACTCTGGAGCTCTGTCAGAGTGTCCATCAGGTTCTTGGTCACCTCCCTGATCAATGTCATTGTCCCCTGATTCCTCAATTTGGCCAGGCAGCCAGCTCTAGGACAAGTCTTGGTGGTTCCAAGCTTCTTCCATTTAAGAATGATGGAGGCCAGCCACTGTGTTCTTGGTGACCTTCAATGCTGCAGAACAGTTTTGGTACACTTCCCCAGATCTGTGCCTCAAAATCATATCCAATCAATTGAATTTACCACAGATTGACTCCAAACAAGTTGTATAAATTGTTCTTGGACGATCAATGATAACAGGATCCACCAGAGTTCAATTTTGAGTCTCATAGCAAAGGGTCTGAATACTTATGTAAGTAAGGTATTTCTGTTTTATATTTTTAATACAGATTGATGAGGGAGAAAAACAATTGAATCCATTTTGGAATATGGCTGTAAAGTAACCAAATATGGAAAAGGTCAAGGGGTCTGAATACTTTCCGAATACACTGTAAAATGAAAATTGTGATATATACTGTAATACTAGTTCTATAAAATGTACCAGGTGTCAATCTGTTTCGACATTAGCAGGTACACCATTTTGATAGGCTCACTTGGACAATTGAGACAACTCAGCTGGCTAACGCTGTCATGTTCGTTGTAATGAGGAGACCTCCTTTATATTGGGCTGTGCAAGCTCACCGGAGACAAGATATCCTGGTCCAAGGAGGTATACTGGAGACCAGGAATGCTGAGCCGGCACCCTGCTTCCTGGCTGGATGCCCATTCCAGCCCGGCCAATGCGAGGAGCCCGAATAGAGCGCACCGGGCTAGAATAGCGTACTGGAGACACCGTGCGTTCCACCGCATAACACGGTGCCTGACCAGTAACACGCTCCCCACAGTAAGCACAAGGAGTTGGCTCAGGTCTCCTACGTGACTCAGCCAATCTCCTTGTGTGCCCCCCCAAAAAAATAATCTTGGGGCTGCCTCTCGGGCTTCCGTGCTAGCCGTGTACCCTTATATCGTCGCCGTTCCTCCATTCTCCTGTATCCCTCCTCACACTGTTCCAGTGAATCCCAGGCGGGCTCTGGCACTCTCCCTGGATCAATCGACCACCTCTCTATCTCCTCCCAGGTTGTCACCCACTCATCCTTCTCCCGGGTCCATTTTTCCACCAAACGCTGTGTCCCCCCTTTCATGCTACTTGGTCCTGGTTTGGTGGGTTATTCTGTCACGTTCGTTCGTTTATCCTGTACCGAGGAGACCGATCCTGGCACAGAGACCAAGGTGGGTTATCCTGAGAATGGGTTACATTCCTCATTCCTCTTTATTAAAGAAGGAACACTTAAACAAACTAACAAAACGACCGTGAAGCTATAAACACTGGTGTTGACACAGGCAACTATACATAGACAATAACCCACAAAACCAACATGGGAAATGGCAACCTAAATAGGATCCCCAATCAGAGACAACAATAAACAGCTGTCTCTGATTGGGAACCAATTCAGGCCACCATAGACCTACATTTACCTAGAAATACCAAAAACCCATAGATATACAAAAAACCCTAGACAGGTGAAAAAACACACATACCACCCTCGTCACACCCTGACCTAACCAAAATAATTAAGAAAACTAAGATAGCTAAGGTCAGGGCGTGAGAAAAGCAGAAACTGACTGGCACCAAACATTTACATGTGTTTTCTCTTGAAATGATAGCTGATGATTGTGTTTGAAATTTACAATGTAAATATTGTTGGGCTGATGAGATTAGATACATTATTAATAAGGAGCTCCCTGTCAGTCTGTGTTCTTTAAAGAGGATAACTAAAGGATATTTCTGTAATCTTTTGTTTTATATTAACAAATAAAAAATAATAATTTTCAATATATTTGTCCATGAAATCAATTGGCAGTTCCAGCTATAATGGTGTCATAAAATTGACATTGAATAATTCTGCACTGACCACCATATTGTGTAACTAGATATTGTAGTTTTAAAAAACTCAGGGCCCCATCCATCCACAACACATTCTACACAGCACAGCATATTCTCTTCAACCACACTAAACATCACTTAGTGTTGTCATAACCAGTGGAAAACATTCTACACAGCTCAACATATTCTCTTCAACCATACTAAACATCACTTAGTGTTGTCATAACCAGTGGAAAACATTCTACACAGCACCACATATTCTCCTCAACCACACTAAACATCACTTAGTGTTGTCATAACCAGTGGAAAACATTCTACACAGCACCACATATTCTCCTCAACCATACTAAACATCACTTAGTGTTGTCATAACCAGTGGAAAACATTCTACACAGCTCAACATATTCTCTTCAACCATACTAAACATCACTTAGTGTTGTCATAACCAGTGGAAAACATTCTACACAGCACCACATATTCTCCTCAACCACACTAAACATCACTTAGTGTTGTCATAACCAGTGGAAAACATTCTACACAGCTCAACATATTCTCCTCAACCATACTAAACATCACTTAGTGTTGTCATAACCAGTGGAAAACATTCTACACAGCTCAACATATTCTCTTCAACCATACTAAACATCACTTAGTGTTGTCATAACCAGTGGAAAACATTCGCATGTAAGATGTGATCCATCTGTAGAGGTGATTGGTAGCAACAGTTTACGGACGGCAGCAACACATGTGCATTGGTGGGGGTGGCTGAGGGTGTGGTTGTGGCTGAGGGTGTGGTTGTGGGTGAGGGAAGGGAAGGGAGGGGAGGGTGGACGCAGGGACGGAGGGAGGAAGGGAGGGAGGGAGTGGGTGAGTTCCTTTTCCATTCCATTGGACCTCATTTGAAAACTCCACCCACCAGGGGCACCAGGTGATGCAAAATTATCTCACTGAGAGACTGAGGTGTGTTAATGTCTGCACACCTGCTTCAGCTTGTCAACGTAACATCGTCCCTTCACCTTCAGACAAGAAGAGAACACCGTCTATTCAGGTTTGTTCATATTGTCTCTGACGGTATCTCTGATTTATGAGAATATGTACTAGATTTGTTCAATTAGATAATATCATTAGAAGTTTTCAAAAATACATTGAGTGAGTAAATTCAATAACATGTCATTTTATGAATAATAACACATTTTTATATGGCACATTCAATGACCCAAAGTCACTTATTTAGTTCTGGTATTGGTTAATTTTCTAATTGATTGAGTTGAAATGGAATTGAACCCAACCTTGGTTCCTTTGATTGATTCACGATTGATTAATTCATGTTTTACTGCTGCATTACAACATAACACATCTTAGTGAAACCTCTTTATTGTTGTAGAATACTGAAGCCCATCACACCAGTACAGAAGGTGAAGACATGAACATCTCAATGACAAACAGTTCTTCAGTAGCTCCTCTCTATGCACAAATCATATCCATCTACACTGCTTCCTATATAATCAATCTCATCCTGGGTCTCCCACCAATGTCTACGTCCTGTGGCTGATACTGACCGGAGCGGGAGGAACAATGGCCTCAGAGTTCTTCTCTCTCAACCTGACCGTGTTGGATGTCCTCTACTGCCTGTTTTCTGTCTTTGTTCTTGTCAACATGCACATACCCACTACTGCACTTGCATATCTTGGAGCATTTTCTTATGGTTTCTTTTACACCGGTCGTCCCCTGTTCCAGTGCTGCATCTGTGTAGAGCGCTACCTGGCAGTGGTCCACCCTGTGGTCTTCCTGAAGTACAAACCCCTGAGATACAGGGTGGGGTGTTGTGGTGTTGTCTGGCTGATGGTTCTGGGGTCCTGCTGTTTATCTTTGTTTGAGAATCTTTCACCAGTGTTCTTCTACTCTGTCTTTGTCCAGTCAATTATCTATTTTTCTCTGATGTCATTCTGCTGCCTCTCAGTTCTCTGGGCTCTGAAACGTCCAGGGCCGGGAGATGGGGACAGGGAGGGGACAAACAGCATGAAGATGAAGGCTTTTAAGATAATCTTGATTATCCTGGTGTATGCTGTGTTGTCTCAACTTCCACTGGCATTGATGGCACTGACACACAATTACTTTACAAATGTAGTGTTTTTATCAGGAATGTCCATTTGTTTCAGCATCAGTGTGATCTCTGGGTTTGTGCAGCCCCTCCTCTACCTCCGCAGGGTTGTGAAGCTGCCCTGTATCAGATGTCTCTAAGACAAAAAGTCTAATCTCTTCAAAACATTAATGCTTTAGAAATGTAGTATATGTTCTGTGTTTTTTAAATATTAATTAGTGAATTATATGAATGAATTTTTTTCCATATGTATGTTATTATTCTCCAATTCTGTCACGACTTCCACCGAAATCGGCTCCTCTCCTTGTTCGGGAGGCATTCGGCGATCAACGTCACCGACTTTCTAGCTAATCGCCGCTCCATTTTTTATATATCCATTTGTTTTGTCTTGTCCCAAACACACCTGGTTTTCATGTATTTAGCCCTCTGTTTCCCATCATGTCTTTGTGTGTAATTGTTTATTTGGTATTGTGGATTATTATCGGACGCTGTACTTTTGTCATGTTCCGTGTTTTTGGCACATTATTGTTTTTAAGTGCTGTGTATAATGGAACGGAATAAAAGGGCGCCTATTCAGTACACTCTGCTCTCCTACACCTGACTTTGCCTCCCGTACACACCTTTGACAAATTCATGATGCTTGAATGTATTTCTATTGTATTCAGTAGTCTGGAAAGTGATGGTTTGATATCCTCCCTGTAGATTTTATTTTAATACAATTTTGTCTCTAGTTTCTGTACCCACATAGAGTGTAAACCAGCCCATGAACTTCTCAAATTATCCATATTTAGCAAGAACATTGTGATATATAGGCCGGGATTAAATCTGATCCAGCTTGGTGACAATGCAACTTTTGAAAGCAATGGTATCTTTGTCGCGGAAATGGCATTCAAGGAAAATGCTGCACATGTCAGCTTAACTGGACATTACCTTAAAATGTCAACCATGATATACCGTGGTTTCACATTAAATCCTGTCCATAATGTACCATGATATACCGTGGTTTCACATTAAATCCTGGCCATAATGTACCATGATATACCGTGGTTTCACATTGAATCCTGGCCTCAATGTACCATGATATACCGTGGTTTCACATTAAATCCTGTCCATAATGTACCATGATATACCGTGGTTTCACATTAAATCCTGTCCATAATGTACCATGATATACCGTGGTTTCACATTAAATCCTGTCCATAATGTACCATGATATACCGTGGTTTCACATTGAATCCTGGCCATAATGTACCATGATATACCGTGGTTTCACATTAAATCCTGTCCATAATGTACCATGATATACCGTGGTTTCACATTAAATCCTGGCCATAATGTACCATGATATACCGTGAGCCACATTAAATCCTGTCCATATAACCGTGGTTTCACATGGTTTCACATTAAATCCTGTCCATAATGTACTGTGGTTTCACATTAAATCCTGGTCATAATGTACCATGATATACCGTGGTTTCACATGAAATTCTGGCCATAATGTACCATAATGTACCAAACACATCCTGTCTGGGTGTGTTTGAGAACATTTTACCAGCGTTCGTCTATTTTATCATTGTCCAGTCTGTTGGAGAAAATGATGGTTGAAATTATTAATTATGTATACATTTAAATTAGAACCATTTATTTTAATACTATTATGTTATGGTATGAAATGAAATGTATGGGTTCTTGGTTAAACTAGGACCGAAAATGTAGGTAAAACAAATTAATTGTCTGTACCTTGCGGGTTTACGGGAGAAAGGAGGGCATATATCTTTTCAGACAGATAAGAATGTTTGTTTGATGTTCCATTAGTGGAGAAAAGTATATATTTTAGACAGATTGGAATGTTTGTTTTATGAGGGGAGTAGAAGACAATTTCCAGACCTGAAGACACTGCGCTATTGTGGGGATCGGAGAGAGTGTGTGAAACTGATGACATCATTTTATGTTCTCTCTTTAAAATCAAATGCTCTTTGTATTTTGAGTCAGTACTCTCTTGAATTAAACGCTGTTACCTGACTTTTAAGACTGGGGTTCTGTCCATTCTTATAAAAATATGGGTTTTACAATCCCATAGAATGTATTGACAGAGTAATGAATTCTGATTGGGAAACAATACAGAGGAATTTAGAATTCCACTAACACAGTCGCTGATCTATTTTTTTATGATGTCATTCTGCTGCCTCTCAGTTCTCTGGGCTCTGAAACGTCTAGGGCCGGGAGATGGGGACAGGGAGGGGACAAACAGCATTAAGATGAAGGCCTTTAAGATCATTTTGATTATCCTGGTGTATGCTGTGGTGTCTCAACTTCCACTAGTACTGGTAATATCGGCTAAAAGATACATTCCATATATGGCATTTTCTTCAGGCAGGTGGGGAAGCTGCCCCGTATCAGAGGTCTTTAAGACAAAAAAGTCAAAAATCTGTTTAAACCATTTAGAACCTTAAAAATATGACTTTCTATTTTATATTCATTTGTGAATTTAAATGTATGATTTTCTTCCATATGGATTTGATTGTTTTCCAAATAATGATGTTTGAATGGATTTCCAATGTAATCAGTGGTCTAGAAAGTGATGGTTTGATTCCCCCTGTAGATTATGTTTAGATAATATTGGGTCTGCAGTTTTTGTACTCACATAGGGTAAATACCAGCCTAAGAACGCAAACCTATTGCACTTGTAGACAATTCAAATTTGAAAGGTAACAGAACCCCATTCACATCATTCAAGGTAAACGCTTCCAATGTTGGCTCAATTGGAAATTACCTTCAAATGTCAAGTGTGATACAGTGGATTTGGAAAGTATTCAGACCCATTGAACTTTTGGCACATTTTGTTACTTAACAGCCTTATTCTAAAATTGATTATATAAATGTTTTGCTCATCTACACATAATACCCCATAATGACAAAACGAAAACGTTTTTAGAATTTTTTGAAAATAAAAAACAGAATTACCTCATTTACATAAGTATTCAGACCGTTTGCTATCAGACTCGTAAATGAGCTCAGGTGCATTCTGTTTCCATTGATCATCCTTGAGATGTTTCATCAACTTTATTTACTTTATTTACATTTATTTATGAGGATTATAATTGTTTTACCCCTTTTAGATAAAGGCTGTAACGTAACAAAATGTAGAAAAAGTCAAGTGGTTTGAATACTCTCCGAATACACTGTATAGCAGCGTTTCGTATTGAATTCTGGCCATAATATACTTGTTTGTAAATAGACTTGGTGTCATTCTGTTTTAACATGAGCTCGATAGTTTATTGGCAGAGATCATTCAGCTGGCTAATGCTGAAACAGACTGGCACCAAACATTTCCGTGTGTTTTCTCTTGAAAGTTACAATGTAGTTATTGTTGGGTTGATGAGATTAAATACATACTTACTGAAGTAGCTCCCTGTCTGTCTGTCTGTCTGTCTGTCTGTCTGTCTGTCTGTCTGTCTGTCTGTCTGTCTGTCTTCTTTAAAGAGGATGAATAGAGGATATGTCTGTTATTAATAATATATATTAACAATAATTACAATAACAAATACAATGACATTTGTATCAGTAGCCTCCATACTAAACATTGCCTAGTCTTGTTTTAACCAGTGGGAAACATTTGCATGTCAGGTGTGGTCCAATAAGTGAGATGATGGGCAGCATCAGTACACTGAGGGGAAGAACACATGTGTCTTGGTGGGGATGTAAACCTGATACGAAGCTTGATCTTATGACTGATACACCTTCCAGTCGACATTTCCAACTGGTGGCAAAGGTAGACCGTGGGAACTACAATCTTTGGTTGACAGTAATAACAGTGGAGACAGGAACAGGGGTCAATACCAATGCTGAAGGAGAGGAGCCTCATTCAGGGGTTGAAACAAGAGATTGATGTTGTAGGAACCTCTGCCTTGCCATACGAGGAAAGACAACAGGCAAGCCAGCTCTTTGGTAGAATAGTGCTTGAGATATTGTAGCCAGCCCACCTCGTATGCATAGTAGTGGTTGAGATGGATACCCATCTTTGTTGATAAGTGGTCAATGAATGTTAACCTGGCTTACATAGATTAGTGATTGTGGTCATTGTAGATGAGTGGTTGTGGTGAGGTCAGATAACCAACTGTATCTAGATAAGTTGAATATATGGTAACCACTAGATAGCTAGGTATTAAACTATGGTAGGTATGGTAACTGAACGAAAATATAAAAGCGACATGTAAAATGTTGGTCACATGTTTCATTAGTTGAAATAAAAGATTCCAGAAATGTTCCATATGCAAAAAAATATTCTTTCTCATCCCTGTTAGTGAGCATTTCTGCATTGCCAATATAATCCATTCACCTGACTGGTGTGGCATATCAAGAAGCTGATTAAATGGAATGATCATTACACAGGTGCACCTTGTGATGCAGACAACAAAAGGCCACTCTGAAATGTGCAGTACTGTCACAGATGTTAAATTATCTACCATAAGTCGCCTCCAGTGTCATTTTAGAGATTTGGCAATACGTCCAACTGGCCTCACAACCGCAGACCACATGTATGGCGTTGTGGTGTGGGTGAGCAGTTTGCTAATGTCAACGTTGTGAATAGAGTGCCCCTACACAGATCTACTGCGACAAGATCCTGAGACCTATTGTCATCAGCCGGCATCACCTAATGTTTCAGCATGATAATGCACCACCCCATTTCGCAAGGATTTGTAAACAATTTCTGGAAGCTGTGTACAGTTCTTGCATGGCCTGCATGCTCACCAGACATGTCACCCATTGAGCATGTTTGGGATGGTCTGGATCAGTGTGTACAACAGTGTGTTCCAGTTCTCACCAATATCCAGCAACTTCGCACAGTCATTGAAGAGCAGTGGCACAACATTCCACAGGTCACAATAAACAGCCTGATAAACATTTTTGCAAAGTAGATGTGTCACCTTGCAAGAGGCAAATGATGGTCACACCCGACACTGACTGGTTTTCTGATCCACGACCCTAACTTTTATTTTAAGGTACGTATCTGTAACCAACAAATGCATATCTGTATTCCCAGCCATTTGAAATCCAAAGATTAGTGCCTAATGAGTTTATTTAAATTGACTGATTTCCTTATATGAACTGCAACTCAGTAAAATCTTTGACATTGTTACATGTTGCTTTCGCTTGTCTGACAATGTAATGAAAAGTGTAATTCTTCCTGGGTGTGTATATGAACAGATTTTTATAAGATTCACTGTTGTTAAAATGTTCCACTTTAAACTGAGGTAGCAATTGTTACTAGTAGATGGCTAAAATGTTAAACAGTGGTAGCTATGGTAACAACTAGATGGCTAGATGTTAAACAGTGGTAGCTATGGGAACCACTAGATGGTTAGATGTTAAACTGCAGTAGAGGAAAACTCAGCCATGTAAGGTAAATCAATGGTGGTAGCAAGCACATGTTAGCCTATGTTCCAGTCTGTTGGTGCTCTTATTCCAAACATGGCAAGGAGTGTCATGATGGCACAAAAGGCAGTGTTTTTTTAGAGGTTGTTGAAAAAGATGATTGGTTGACATCCTGAAACTACATAAGTTGGATTGCTTCCAAAGGTTCAGTGATTTTTTTTGTGATTAATGATTTGTAGATTTTTCACACACACACACACACACACACACACACACACACACACACACACACACACACACACACACACACACACACACACACACACACACACACACACACACACACACACACACACACACAGTCCTGACATAATCAACTACAATCAACTACTTGTTATAATTGATTAGGGTATTCCTATGTTTACATAGGTCCCATGGAGTTTCTGGTCACTAAGTCAGGATTCTTCTGAAAGGTGTGTTCTAAGTTCTACGTTGGAACTGACGAGGCCAAGCAAAACCACTGCAGGAGCCTCAAACACCCATCAGAACCTGGAGGTGAGCACCCCAAACAACCAATCAGCCACAACACTGACAATCCACAACCAATCAGCCACAACACTGACAATCCACAACCAATCAGCCACAACACTGACAATCCACAACCAATCAGCCACAACACTGACAATCCACAACCAATCAGCCACAACACTGACAATCCACAACCAATCAGCCACAACACTGACAATCCACAACCAATCAGCCACAACACTGACAATCCACAACCAATCAACCACAACACTGACAATCCACAACCAATCAGCCACAACACTGACAATCCACAACCAATCAGCCACAACACTGACAATCCACAACCAATCAGCCACAACACTGACAATCCACAACCAATCAGCCACAACACTGACAATACACAACCAATCAGCCACAACACTGACAATCCACAACCAATCAGCCACAACACTGACAATCCACAACCAATCAGCCACAACACTGACAATACACAACCAATCAGCCACAACACTGACAATCCACAACCAATCAGCCACAACACTGACAATCCACAACCAATCAGCCACAACACTGACAATCCACAACCAATCAGCCACAACACTGACAATACACAACCAATCAGCCACAACACTGACAATACACAACCAATCAGCCACAACACTGACAATCCACAACCAATCAGCCACAACACTGACAATACACAACCAATCAGCCACAACACTGACAATACACAACCAATCAGCCACAACACTGACAATCCACAACCAATCAGCCACAACACTGACAATACACAACCAATCAGCCACAACACTGACAATACACAACCAATCAGCCACAACACTGACAATCCACAACCAATCAGCCACAACACTGACAATCCACAACCAATCAGCCACAACACTGACAATCCACAACCAATCAGCCACAACACTGACAATACACAACCAATCAGCCACAACACTGACAATCCACAACCAATCAGCCACAACACTGACAATCCACAACCAATCAGCCACAACACTGACAATCCACAACCAATCAGCCACAACACTGACAATCCACAACCAATCAGCCACAACACTGACAATACACAACCAATCAGCCACAACACTGACAATCCAATCAGCAAAAACATTTTGACCCTAAGATTGGGAAGATTCCATTTCAATTCAGTCAATATATTTTTCATTTTGTTAGAAACTTTCCCCATGATATAGAAGAGTGAGAAATGAAAATAGAAACCAGTGTACAATGAGAATGAAGTGTTTTTTATTGAATCTGTGTCACTGTTTTGTCATTGAAACCAATGTTGGATCATTTAAAGACAGATGTTTACCAGACGATATAATATTTTTGTCAATTCAATACAACTTTACTCATCCCTTCAGGGCCAATTATGTTTACCTACTTTCCTTCTGATTTGAAAACAGTTAGTTCAGCAGTGTGGTTTCCATACCACCAAGGGAAATGTACTGATTTCCATGTTCAACTCATGCACGGACCATTAGCTCCCCCAGCCATAGCACAGCTAGCCACTGTTCCTAAACAGCTAACCTCCTGTTACCATGGAAAGTATAAGGCTTGGCTTGAGTTAAGGGTCTTGCTCTTTCACGTGCAGATGCTATTTAAATAAAATGCACTCCAATGACTCACTACTTCAGTGCAACAGTTGATTTCTGTAAAAGGCAATTCTCAGTCAATGTAAAGAAATGAAAAACAAAACAATACATGAATGAAATAAGTAACATTTAATCATTTATTTAATGTATGTGCACTGTATAGGGAATAGGGTACCATTTGGGCCTTCGTAGCTTTTACTTTCAAACAAAAGAACTAAACTAAACTACAGAATCAATACATTTAAATCACTGTTCAGAGTAGCACTGTCATTAGGAATGATAATGAAAACATTTAAATGTGCTGTTGAACCTCTGATATGAATGGGTATAATGCATCAATATCTTCTCATAAGACATTACTGAAGCATTATGTGCAGTTGCAGTCGGAAGTTTACATACACTTAGGTTGGAGTCATTAAAACTTGTTTTTCAACCACTCCATAAATTTCTTGTTTAACAAACTATAGTTTTGGCAAGTCGGTTAAGACATCTACTTTGTGCATTGCACAAGTAACTTTTCCAACAATTGTTTACAGACAGATTATTTCACATATAATTCACTGTATCACCAATCCAGCGGGTCAGAAATGTACATATACTAAGTTGACTGTGTCTTTAAACAGGTTGGAAAATTCCAGAAACTGAAGTCATGGCTTTAGAAGCTTCTGATAGGCTAAACGCCTTCTGTCTCCTAGAGATGAACGTATTTTGGTGCGAAAAGTGCAAATCAATCCCAGAACAACAGCAAAGGACCTTGTGAAGATGCTGGAGGAAACAGGTACAAAGGTATCTATATCCACAGTAAAACGAGTCCTACATCAGCATAACCTGAAAGGCCGCTCAGCGAGGAAGAAGCCACTGCTCCAAAACTGCCGTAAAACAGCCAGAAGGTTTGCAACTCCACATGGGGACAAATATCGTAATTTTTGGAGAAATGACCTCTGGTCTGATGAAACAAAAATAGAACTGTTTGGTCATAATGACCATCATTATGTTTGGAGGAAAAAGGGGGAGGCTTGCAAGTCAAAGAACACCATCCCAACCATGAAGCACGGGGTGGCAGGAAGTTAAAGCTTGTTTGCAAATGGGTCTTCCAATTGGACAATGACCCCAAAGCATACTTCCAAAGTTGTGTCAAAATGGCTTAAGGACAACAAAGTCAAGGTTTTGGAGTGGCCATCACAAAGCCTTGACCTCAATCGTATAGAAAATGTTGGTGCAGAACTGAAAAAGCGTGTGCGAGCAAGGAGGCCTACAAACCCGACTCAGTTACACCAGCTCTGTCAGGAGGAATGGGCCAAAATTCACCCAACTTATTGTGGGAAGTTTGTGGAAGGCTACCCGAAATGTTTGACCCAAATTAAACAATTTTAAAGTTAATGCTACAAAATACGAATTGAGTGTATGTACACTTCTGACCCACTGGGAATGTGATGAAAGAAATAAAAGCTTAAATAAATCAAATCAAAATCAAATTTATTCATAAAGTCCTTCTTACATCAGCTGATATCTCAAAGTGCTGTACAGAAACCCAGCCTAAAAGCCCAAACAGCAAGCAATGCAGGTGTAGAAGCACAGTGGCTCGGAAAAACTTCCTAGAATGGCCAGAACCTAGGAAGAAACCTAGAGAGGAACCAGGCTATGAGGGGTGACCAGTCCTCTTCTAGATGTGCCGGGTTGAGATTATTACAGAACATGGTCAAGATGTGTAAATGTTCATAGATGACCAACAGGGGCAAATAATCACAGTGGTTGTCGAGGGTACAACAGGGCAGCACCTCAGGAGTAAATGTCAGTTGGCTTTTCATAGCCGATCATTCAGAGTATCTCTACCGCTCCTGCTGTCTCTAGAGAGTTGAAAACAGCAGGTCTGGGACAGGTAGCAAGTCCGGTGAACATGTCAGGGTTCCATAGCCGCAGGCAGAACAGTTGCAACTGGAGCAGCAGCACAGCCAGGTGGACTGGGTACAGCTAGGCGTCACCAGGCCAGGTAGTCCTGAGGCATGGTCCTAGGGCTCAGGTTCTCTGAGAGAAAGAGAGAAAGAGAGAAAGAGAGAGATAATTAGAGAGAGCATACTTCAATTCACACAGGACATCGCATAAAACAGGAGAAATACTCCAGATATAACAGACTGAACCTAGCCCCCCGACACATAAACTACTGCAGCATAAATACTGGAGGCTGAGACAGGAGGGGTCGGGAGACACTGTGGCCCCATCCGACGATTCACCCAGACAGGGAACAAACAGGCAGGATATGAATAAATAATTCTCTCTACTATTATTCTGACATTTTCTTTTCTTACCTAAGACAGGTCATTTTTACTAGGATTAAATATCAGGAATTGTGAAAAACTGTGTTTAAATGTATTTGGCTAAGGTGTATGTAAACTTCAGACTTCAACTTTAGATAGTATCAGATATAATTAAACAAAGATAACTTAATTGTTTGCTTTTATTGTTTATTCTCATTCTATCATTTATGATTTTAACCCTGAAAACCTAAATCTACACTGGGAATTCTGTATTATAAAAATAAACTCATTCTCTTCTGCAGGACAGGGAACTCTGAAATCACTACCTCTTCTGAGAAGGGCTCAAGTTCTGTTCATTCACAATTTGTTATTTAAACTGTATACTTGGCATTTTAAATTATGATTATGACTTTGAATATCACTCCCTCAGCATGATGTTAGATCCTGACCCAATATTAAACATAGGGGGAGTGATATATCCTTTTACCAATATAGTGCACAACTTTAGGGGATAGGTTAGAGAACTACATCCTTTAGAGGATAGTGTAGTAAACAACATCCTTTAGGGTGGTGGTCAACAACCTTTTCTGAGTCAATTTCACATTCGCAGTCAAAAGCACACAAATCTACAGCTCAGATTACATTTTTTTTTACATTAACCTCACACAAACATTTTTTTAGGAATGATTTTTGGGCAGTACGCTTAATACATTATCACAGCATATTGGCTATATGATTGGCTTGCCAATCGGACCATGTTATATTTCAAAACTCGAGCTTTGATAGCAAAGTAGATCAGTTAGTTTAGCACTTGTGAAGCTGTGGAGATTGAATTGAAATAATTTGCTTTTTTATTTTGCTGGACTGATGGTACCTGCATCTGATGGTCAACGAGGTCAAATAACGACGTCAGTGATCTTCAGTTCGAAACTCGGAGCTCTAGGAAGATGCATTTCCGACTTGGAATTCCGAGTTGGATGACCGTTCAAAACGATTTGTCCCAACCACCTCTCCCAACGGTCCCTGCTCAAATCTTCCTTTCCTCCGGTGAGACTGACCAGAGAGGGGAAACCTTCTTCCACCTGATGGCGAAACTCACGTCGCACCGCATGAGGCAGTGTAGTTCAAATTCATGTGGTTCCGAAGACCAGAGACAGTTAAATATTCCTTTATGTTAAAATGGACACGATGAGCTGATGATTATAATAAAACCCAGGGATATCGATTCATTGCAGCTGCAGCCCGAGATGGGAAGTACGGAGAAGCGCGTTTTGTAATAGTTTTGAATAAAAACAGTGAGAGTGCTGAATTTAAACTTAATGAGCTCTTAAAGGACCAGGGCACAAATAAAAACTATAATAACAATCAATAATTTTGCTCTTTACTTAGCAATCTTAAAAATAAAAATGTTCATCAAAAATTATGAATAACTCATCACAGGTTAATGAGAAGGCTGTGCTTGAAATGATGCACATAACTCTGCAATGTTGGGTTGTATTGGAGAGAGTCTCAGTCTTTTTCCACAAACAGTCTGTGCCTGTATTTAGTGTTCATGGTAGTGAGGGCTGAGAATCCACTCTCACATAGGTACGTGGTTGCAAAGGGTATTGGTGTCTTAACAGCTCAATTTACCAAGGCAGGATACTCTGAGCGCAGCTCAATTTACCAAGGCAGGATACTCTGAGCGCAGCCCAATTTACCAAGGCAGGATACTCTGAGCGCAGCCCAATTTACCAAGGCAGGATACTCTGAGCGCAGCCCAATTTACCAAGGCAGGATACTCTGAGCGCAGCCCAATTTACCAAGGCAGGATACTCTGAGCGCAGCCCAATTTACCAAGGCAGGATACTCTGAGCGCAGCCCAATTTACCAAGGCAGGATACTCTGAGCGCAGCCCAATTTACCAAGGCAGGATACTCTGAGCGCAGCCCAATTTACCAAGGCAGGATACTCTGAGCGCAGCCCAATTTACCAAGGCAGGATACTCTGAGCGCAGCCCAATTTACCAAGGCAGGATACTCTGAGCGCAGCCCAATTTACCAAGGCAGGATACTCTGAGCGCAGCCCAATTTACCAAGGCAGGATACTCTGAGCGCAGCCCAATTTACCAAGGCAGGATAGCCCAATTTACTGAGCGCAGCCCAATTTACCAAGGCAGGATACTCTGAGCGCAGCCCAATTTACCAAGGCAGGATACTCTGAGCGCAGCCCAATTTACCAAGGCAGGATACTCTGAGCGCAGCCCAATTTACCAAGGCAGGATACTCTGAGCGCAGCCCAATTTACCAAGGCAGGATACTCTGAGCGCAGCCCAATTTACCAAGGCAGGATACTCTGAGCGCAGCCCAATTTACCAAGGCAGGATACTCTGAGCGCAGCCCAATTTACCAAGGCAGGATACTCTGAGCGCAGCCCAATTTACCAAGGCAGGATACTCTGAGCGCAGCCCAATTTACCAAGGCAGGATACTCTGAGCGCAGCCCAATTTACCAAGGCAGGATACTCTGAGCGCAGCCCAATTTACCAAGGCAGGATACTCTGAGCGCAGCCCAATTTACCAAGGCAGGATACTCTGAGCGCAGCCCAATTTACCAAGGCAGGATACTCTGAGCGCAGCCCAATTTACCAAGGCAGGATACTCTGAGCGCAGCCCAATCCAGAAATCTGGCGGTGGCTTCTGATTAAATTCAATTTTCACAGAACAGTTTGTTGAATTTTCAATGAGGCTCTCATGTTCAGACATCAGTAAGTGGACTGGATGCAGGGCATGACATGGATAATTAATCCAGTTGTTTGTGTCATCCGTTTTGGGAAAATACCTGCGTAATTGCCCACCCAACTCAATCTGGTGTTTCGCTATATCACGTTTGACATTGTCCATAATCTTGAGTTCATTTCACACTAAAAATCATACAATGATGGAAAGACCTGTGTGTTGTCCTTGTTAATGCAGACAGAGAAGAGCTCCAACTTCTTAATCATAGCCTCAATTTTGTCCCGCACATTGAATATAGTTGTGGAGAGTCCCTGTAATCCTAGATTCAGATCATTCAGTTGAGAAAAAACATCACCGATACAGGCCAGTCGTGTGAGAAACTCATCATGCAAGAGGTCAGACAAGTGAAAATTGTGGTCAGTGAAGAAAACTAAGTTCGTCTCTCAATTAAAAAAACATGTCAATTCTTCGCCCCTTGATAAACAGAGGACTTCTGTATTTTGTAAAAGCGTTACATGGTCGCTGCCTATATCATTGCATAGTGCAGAAAATATATGAAAGCTTTGCTTTACCAATGATAACCATTTTCACTGTAATGTCCAAAATGCCTTTCAAGCCGTCAGGCATTCCCTTGGCAGCAAGAGCTTCTCGGTTGATGCTGTAGTGTACCCAAGTGCTGTGGGGACAACGGGCATTACAACTCCACTATGTCTCCCTGTCATGGCTTTTGCACCATCAGTACAGACACCAACGTATTTTGACCACCAAAGTCCATTTGATGTCACAAAGCTGCCCAGTACTTAAAAATATCCTCTCCTGTTGCCCTGGTTTCCAGTGGTTTGCAGAAGAAGATGTATTCCATAATTGACCCCCATAAACATAAAATATATATACCAGGAGCTGTGCCAGAACCATCACGTCTGTTGACTCATCCAGCTATAATGCATAGATTTCACTGGCTTGCATGAGAAGCTGTAATTGTTTCAAAACATCTCCTGCCATGTCACTGAAAAATGAAACAGTGTTGAAACAGTGTTGTATGATAAAGGCATTGTCTGTACAGATGTTTGGGCCTTTTCCCCAGCATTGTCCCAGCCATATTCGCGGCAGCAGGAAGAATTAAGTCCTCCACAATAGTAAGGGGCTTGCCTGTCCTAGCCACTCGGTAGCTTGCCATATAAAATGCTTCTAGCCCCTTCTTATTACTGGTATCTGTTGCTTTTATACATGTCTTACTAGTCGAAAGGTGTCTTACTTCTAGCTCAGAAAAATACATTTTTCAAATTGTCATGTTTTTTTTCCAAATGTCTGCACAAGAGTGAGATCATTGTGCGATCATACTTTTGCACATATAACACACTGTGGCTGAGAAAAGGCACTACTCCAAATATAAGTGAACTACAAATCAATGTAGTTATCATGATATTTGCACCTCTTCGATGGACCTACATACCTGTTTGTTTTTCAGTGCTTTCTGGGGTGAGGGGGCAGTAGCTCTTCGGCTGCATCAGGTTCACAACTGTCAGTGTCCATGCTAGCTGGGCTAACAACAAATATAGAATTTCTGATGCTAGCATTGGATGTGCTCGTGGAAGCAGAACAACTTATGTCGTAGACAGGTGCAGGTGTTGTGAAGCTGGTAGTAACGGTACTACCAGTAGAGCTCGTATGTGTCTCTATGGACACGGGCCTAACTCTTTTTAACCATTTGTGACTCACCACTTGGATTCAGTCTTATGTAGCAGCATTTGAATTTCTGTTTTTCATATTGGATAAAAGTAGGGACTCAGAGCTAGAAAATGGTATAACTGGTATATCTGCATTTAAAGAAAAAATGGGAAAGTAATCCTGCTTTGAAAGTTGATCAATTTGTAATCTCACTTTTGAGAAAACCGTCTTTCGATGTGTTGGTACTACTATTGGGCTACTATTGGAGAGCCCCTCTTTGTCTACACCAATTCAGAATTGTTCACACCCTCTTAAGCCTTAGCCCCACCCATTTATGTAAGGGTTGATCGGTGCGTTCTGTACAAACTTGTGTCGTAGAAAATTGTTTATCAAATATAACACTTACAAGAACTTGTGAATTCAATAGAGGCTTTTAATACAGAATATCAGAAGCCGAGCTGGTCCGCAGAACAATTCCCTTCCCTGAGCACTGGCTCTGTATTTATACACACATAACATATGAGTCCATCCCACATGTAAATGTGGTAACCTCCCTAAGTCCATCCGCCACCATTATCTTTCAATCTATCCATCCTGCTTGTTCACGCCCAATAACGCCCATATCTGCCTTGGTTAAGTTTATAATGGTGGCAGGACCTCCTCCTATCCCAAAAATAATATATGCCCATCTCATCCTATGGGCCCCTTCTGTTTTAGCTCGGTGTGTTTCTTTGGTATGGTTTGTCCTTATTAGGACTCGTAGACTATGTGTCCCTTCTAACATTCCTTCAGCGTCTTCATATCCTATTAATAATACATTACGTCTTATCCTATGTTCCCCCCATGCCCAGCTTGGTATGTTCTTTGGTATGTCTGTCCTTATTAGGACTTGTAGACTATGTGTCTGGTAGCCTATGTGTCTCTCTCTCTCTTCTCCTGTAGTTTGACGTACATCTTTGCTCTTCAGTATTGTTTTGTCCCTTTATGTATCTTTTGCACCCACACTTGCCAGCTACTTCCAGACATCTAAGAGAGAGAACAGCTCACTGAACATCTGTGGATTCGTGTTCAGAGTGCACACTGAACTCTCTGGCCAATAAGTAGAGTTGTTCCGAGAGCTCTAACCTCACAAATATAGTCAAGCACCCAAGCTAACTGGAAAACACTGGCTAGCTACTTCCAGACACAAAATGAGAGAACACCCCACTCTGACCATTTTCCTTGCTCTAGCAGAGCTGGTTAGGATTTTTTCACGTTATCCAGAGCATTGGTGACTGTACCTGTGCTGCTGGCAACAAATGAATTACGCTTTGTTGCCAACGTGCACTGAAACCGGACATGTTGAGTGTTCAAAAATGCATCAGTTATTCTGTGCTCTGGCACACTTTTGTTCAGAAATGTAGCAAGATAGCTAGCTGGGTAAACAATGAATCCCAACGCATGACGTAACATTAGTTAGCCAGCCAGCCAGCTAACATTAGCTAGCTAGTTAACAGTACACTTTAACTGGAAATGAAAAAACACTTTGTCAAAATTAGAGTTTTTTGTTAAGACATGTAGGTATCTAGCTAAACAATGGACCATCATCACAACTCATGATGTTACTACCCTGCATGAATCTGCAGGTAGCTAACCACCACGTTCTATGGCTTTAACTAGTCAAGCAAATGTGTCTGAGATACGAAGAATGAGATCATACACCATAACGTCAGCTAGCGACCCAGCAAGCTAACATTTGCTAGCTAACAGTACACTTGAAATGAAACCCCTTTCTGTCAAAATTAGAAACGTGTGATATGGGAAAATCTTACCAGTACATATCATGGTTGGACGCGTCTCCTGTCTGATGCCAAAAGCAGGTGGGAGACTCTGCAAACATATGGAAGAAAGTACTCTGGTCAATTAAGACTAAAATTGAGCTCTTTGGTCATCAAGGAAACCGCTATGTCGGGCGCAAACCCAACACCTCTCATCTCTCTCTTTGTAACGCTCTCTCTCTCTCATTAACTCTTTCTCTGTCTCCTTAACTCTCTCTTTGTTTAACTCTCTCTTGCAGGGCTGCATAACTGTCTTTTCACCACATCATTGCCATTCACATGAGTTCCAGTGCAGCATCTGTGTGGAGTGCTACCAGGCGGTGGTCCACCCTGTGGTCTATATGAAGTACAAACCCTTAAGGTACAGGGTGGGTCGGGTCGGCCGGGTCCTGGGGGGTCACGCTGATGTTCACAGGGACTGTTGTTTCCCTCTACACTCCTCAGTTCCCCATCCACTGCTTCCTCACCAACATCTTACACTTCCTATCGGTCAATCTATTCTGCAGCCTCTCCATCGTCCATGTCCTGAAGCGTCCCACGCCAGGACAGGGAGAGATTGAGAGAAGAGGGGGAGGGGAGAGGGAGAAGAAGGCCATGAAGAAGGGAGCGTTCACGATTGTCTCTGTCATCATGGCCATGATGTTGATCAACAACCTACCCAAGAGCAGTCATGTACCTGCTATAAGACCCATCAGAGCTGAAGTGTTCTGCTTGCTCGATGCCCTCAACATGTTCCTCCTGGTGTTCTGTGGGTTGGTGCAGCCCTTCTTCTACCTCCACAGGTCTGGGAATCTACCCTGCTGCCCCAGGGGGCAGTGAGGGAGAGGTGGCACAACCATAGAAATATAACTGGGTACACTCAATACGGCCACCGGTACACCCATCACAGAACGTTGATTTAATTGGTAAAGTCCATTCTAGTTATTATATTCTATGGGCACAAGCTTGTACTACTATCCTGATGACTTTTTGAGTGTACAAAACATTAGGAATGCCTTCCTTATATTGAGTTGTACCCCTTTTGCCTTCAGAGCAGACTCAATTTGTTGGTGCATGTGTCACGCCTTGGTCTTAGTATTTTGTGTTTTCTTTATTATTTGGTCAGGCCAGGGTGTGTAGTTTCACCAGATAGGCTGTAATAGGTTTTCGTTCCGTTTGTTGTTTTTGTATTTTGTATCGTTATTTCATGCGTCACTTTTCCTATTAAAGTCATGAGTAACCACTACGCCGCATTTCGGTCCGACTCTCATTCTACAAACGAAGAACGCCGTTACAGCATGGACTCTACAAGGTATCAAAAGCGTGGGCCATGTTGACTCCAATGATTCCTACTGTTGTGTCAAGTTGGCTGGATTTACCTTAGGGTGGTGGACCATTGTTGATACACACAGGAAACAGTTGAGCGTGACCATAATCCTTTTCAAAGGCACTTCAATATTTTGCCTTGCCCATTCACCCTCTGAATGGCATACATTCTCAATCCATATCTCAATTGTCTCAAAGCATAAAAATCCTAATTTAACAGGTGTCCTCATCTTTATCTACACGGATTGAAGTAGATTTAACAAATGTCATGAATAAGGGATCATAGCTTTCACCTGGTCAGTCTATCATGGAAAGTGTTTTTGCAAATCCAATGATTTTTCCACTGTGATTCAACATCATCACATTGATTGTTAGGGGATGAAATGAATTGAAACAATGTGGATTCAACCAGTTTTTGGTTATGTACTGGTTGAATACATACTTGTCAAGGCTACTATTTTATACTGTGTGTCGAATGAAAAGATAACTAAACTGTAGGTAGTGAATATACGACTGGCAGAATTCAGTACAGTTCTGAAAGGTGAATACACTAACCATGATTTGCCTAACCTTAACCTTAATGCTAGCATTAAATTTAAACCTTACCCTAACCATATCCCTAAAGTTAACGCTAAACCCAACCACTAAGCCTAAACTTGACCCCTAAATTTAACCATAAACCAATTTTTGATCCCTATTTTATTTATATTTATTTCACCCTTATTTAACCAGGTAGGCCAGTTGAGAACAAGTACTCATTTACAACTGCGACCTGGCCAATATAAAGCAAAGCAGTGCGACAAAAACAACAACACAGAGTTACACATGGGATATACAAACATACAGTCAACAACACAATAGAAAATCTGTATAGTGTTTGCAAATTAAGTGAGGAGGTTAGGCAGTAAATAGGCAATAGTGGCGAAGTAATTATAGTCTAGCAATTAACACGAGTGATAGATTTGCAGATGAGGATGTGCAAGTATAAATACTGGTATAAATACTGGTGTGCAAAAGAGCAGAAAAAAAGTATATATATATGGGGATGAGATAGGTAGTTGGTTGGATGGGCTATTTACAGATGGGCTGTGTACAGCTGCAGCGATTGGAAAGCTGCTCTGACAGCCGATGCTTGAAGTTAGTGAGGGAGATATAAGTCTCAAACTTCAGTGATTTTTACAATTTGCTCCAGTCATTGGCAGCAGAGAACTTGAAGGAAAGGTGGTCAAGTGTGTTGGATTTGGGGATGACCAGTGAAATATACCTACTGGAGCGTGTTCTATGGGTAGGTGTTGCTATGGTGACCAGTGAGCTGAGATAAGGCGGAGCTTTACCTAGCAAAGACTTATAGATGATCTGGAGCCAGTGGGTTTGGCGATGAATATGTAGCGAGGACCAGTCAACGAGAGCACACAGGTCGCAATGGTGGGTAATATATGGGGCTTTGGTGACAAAACGGATGGCACTGTGATAAACTGCATCCAATAGAGATGCAGTAGAGAAATGCTTATTGAAATGATTGATTATCGTTGGTTCCAGTGTTTCCTAGCCTCAGTGCAGTGGGCAGCTGAGAGGAGGTGCTCTTATTACCCATGGACTTTACAGTGTCCCAAAAACCTTTTGGAGTTGTGCTGCAGGATGCACATTTCTGTTTGACAAAGCTAGCCTTTGCTTTCCTAACTGACTGTGTATATTAGTACCTGACTTCTCTGAAAAGTTGCGCATCGCGGGACTATTCAAAGATAGTGCAGTGCACCACAGAATGTTTTTGTACTGGTCAAGGTAAGTCAAGTCTGTAGTGAACCAAGGGCTATATCTGTCCTGCTTATTTATTGAGATGGTGAGGAAGGAACTTTTGAAGAACAACCAGGCATCCTCTACTGACGGGATGAGGCCAATATCCTTCCAGGATACCCGGGCCAGGTCGATTAGAAAGGCCTACTCGCAGTGTTTTAGGGAGCGGTGATAGTGATAAGGGGTGGTCGTTTAACCGCGGACCTATAACGGATGCAGGCAATGAGGAAGTGATCGCAGAGATCCTGGTTGAAAACAGCAAAGGTGTATTTAGAGGGAAAGTTGGTTAGGATGATATCTATGAGGGTTCCCATGTTTACGGAATTGGGGTTGTATCTGGTAGGTTACTTGATAATTAGTGTGAGATTGATGGCGTCTAGCTTAGATTGTAGAACGGCCGGGGTGTTAACTTCTTTGGGGTAGGGGCGGTATTCTCACACCCGGAGGAAAAGCGTGCCCCAAGTAATTTTATCCAAACCGCCTGTTTCTCAGGCCCAGAAGCTAGGATATAATAATAATAATGCCTGTTTCTCAGGCCCAGAAGCTAGGATATGCATATAATCTGACACCTTGGCTGGAATAACAACAAGTTAAGCTTTATTTTGAGGTATTGCACTTGTGATTTCATGAAAGTTTAATATTCATAGATATTTCATTTGAATTCGGGACGCTAGAAGTTAAGCATATCCCAGTTTAGGTCACCTAACAGTACGAAATCTGAAAATAAATGGGGGCAATCAATTCACATATGGTGTCCAGGGCACAGCTGGGAGCTGAGGGGGGTCTATAACAAGAGCCAACAGTGAGATACTTATTTCTGGAGAGATGGATTTTTAAAAGTAGTCGCTCGAACTGTTTGTGCATAGACCTGGATAGTAGGACAGAACTCTGCAGGCTATCTCTACAGTAGATTGCAACTACACCCCCTTCAGCAGTTTTATCTTGATGGAAAATGTTGTAATTGGGGATGGACATTTCAGAATTTTTGGTGGCCTTCCGAAGCCAGGATTCAGACACAGCTAGGACATCAAGGTTTGCGGAGTGTGCTAAAGTAGTGAATAAAGCAAACTTAGGGAGAAGGCTTCTTATGTGCATGAACCCAAGGATTTTACGGTTAGACAACAACAAATGAGAGCCTGGGGACACACAGGGCCTGAGTTAACCACTACATCACCAGATGAACAGTGGAGGAGTAGAATAAGGGTGCGGCTAAAGGCTATACGAGCTGGTCGTCTGGTGCGTTTGGAACAGAGAGTAAAAGGAGGAGACTTCTGGGCGTGGTTGGATAGATTCAGGACATAATCACAGACAAGAGCATGGTCGGGTGCGAGTACAATGGAGGTAAACCTAGGCATTGAGTGACGATGAGAGAGGCTGCATCTCTGGAAGTGCTAGTTAAACTGGGTGCGTTCCCCGCATGTTTTGGGGGTGGGGCAAGGGAGCTAACCGAGGCATGTAGAGCGGGACTAGGGGCTCCGCAGTATAACAAAACAATGAGGGCTACCCTAAACATCAGTATACACACCATATTGACATTAGAGGGAGGTATAAAGCAATCACAGGTGTTGATTGGGAGGGCTAAGACAACAATGGGTAAACAGCTAAGACAACACAAACGGGTAAATGGCGATGAATGGACAGAGAGGGTCAGTTCGCTACACACAGGGCCTGAGGTCGAGGCTGGGGCCGACAGATAAACAAAATGAAGTACTGTGTTAATGAAGAGTCCAGTAGGCATCAGCTGTGTAGCCGAGTGATCATATTGTCCAATAAGCAGCAATGGACGAAACAGGGAGCTGCTCGGCAGTCGTTACTACGCTAGGCAAGTGGGAGACACGGCCCTCAGAGTTAGCGGACCGGGGCTATTAGCTGGGTCCAGAACGACAACAACGACGCAGAGGCCGGTTTAGAGCACATCAGCCGAAATACTTCAGAAGACCAGTTGTGATGGATCGGCAGGGCTCCGTGTCGAGAAAACGGTCCAGGCCAATTGGCAAGACAGGTAATGTAGTTGGTGTACTTCGTTTGCTAGCCAGGGGAATGGGCGGAGCTCGAGGCTAGCTGGTGCTTGCTTCTGGACAAGGGCGTTAGCCACGATAGCCACTCGGTAGCAGCTAGCTAGCTGCGATGATCCAGTGAAATGGTCCAGAGTTTGAGGCAGGAATCTGGTGATATAGTGTGGGTGGAAAAAAGCAGTCCGACGTGCTCAGGGCTGATATCGCGCTGTGCAGACTGGCAGATATTTTCCGGGCTAAAGCGGCTGGTGTCTGTGCTAAAGGTAAATACTGCTAGCAGTGGCTAACAAGCCTCTGAATGCTAGCCTCTTATGGAGGTTCCAGTTATAAAGTCAAAAACAAATAGCAGATCCGTACCACGTTGGGTGAGGTGGGTTGCAGGAAGGTATATTTAATTCGAAAATGTTTACTGAAAAATGAAAAAGCTGAATATTTACATGGGACAAAACATGGGACAAAAACAAAGATGTCTTGCTGCTTTGCCATCTTGGAAGTGATGTCTAATCTATGTCTAATCTGCCTGGGATCTATGATTATCAATTAACCTTTTAAAATGATAAACTTGGATTAGCTAACACAACGTGCTATTGGAACACAGGAGTGATGGTTGTTGATAATGGGCCTCTGTACGCCTATGTAGATATTCCATTAAAAATCATCCGTTTCCAGCAACAACAGTCATTTACAACATTAACAATGTCTACACTGTTTTTCTGATCTATTTTATTTTAATGGACAAAAAATGTGATTTTCTTTCATAAACAAGGACATTTCTAAGTGACCCCAAACTTTTGAACGGTAGTGTACACTTGCTAAACTAAACATGGGTCCTGTGTGGCACAGTTGGTAGAGCATGGCACTAGCAATGCCGGGGCTGTGGGTTTGATTCACATGGGGTAAACGTCTAAAAAAGTTAGAGCATGTACTCACTACTACTGTAAGTTGCTCTGGATAAGAGTGTCTGCTAAAATGTCAACTATATCTGTATATATGGACACATCACATGGTTAGAAACTCCCATGTCTCTAGCTAATGCATAGGTGATGTCAATTAAGTGTTGTTCACGTTTGAAGTGACTCAAATCCATATTTTTTTGCATATCTGATTTGAATCTATTATTTTTCCTGTAGACTCAACAGCCAAAAAGCACATGAAATCAGATATTTGAAGCCATTTCAAACCTCCTTCATGTGTGATTTGAAATCAGACACAAATCTGATCCCTGGCCATGCAACCTTGCAACCCCTGTTTTTTATACTTATTTCGCATATGTTGTTGATTGCTAGCTACTATGTTGACCGTTTTGACAAGAATATGTGGTAGCTAACTGGCTTGTTAATTGTTTACAAACAAATGAGTGAATGTGCTACAAAGCTAAACTGCTACCTAGCTAGCTAGTTGACAGATGTGCCTAGCCAAAAATTACTAGTTTGAAAGTTGAATCGTCTTATCCTTTGAGGCTGTAAAAGTGTTCTTACACTATGATTTTCAACAATCAAAGCAAATTGGGGCGGCAGGGTAGCCTAGAGGTTAGAGCGTTGGACTAGTAACTGAAAGGTTGCAAGTTCAAATTCCCGAGCTGAAAAGGTACAAATCTGTCGTTCTGCTTCTGAACAGGCAGTTAATCCACTGTTTCTAAGCCATCATTGAAAAAATAATTTGTTCTCAACTGACTTGCCTAGTAAAATAAAGGTCAAATAAAAAAATAAAAAAAGGGAAATGTCCAAGGCAGGCAATGTTGTCACCTTAGCTTACTACATAACTTCCAAGTGACAGGAAGCACGAGCACCAATCAGCCTACATCACAGCGTTCACACCCGTCATTATTATGACAACTAGAGTAGAAATGTTAATAAATGACTGCTGTCTGACCGCACACAAATCCGATCTGGTCACTTCTATAACTTTCTTGGAAAGTCAGTATTCTAAAACTGATTTGAAGAACAAAATAGATTTGAGCATTAAGGCCTGCAGTGTGAGGCTTCACAACCTCTTTGATTAATCATAGACTGTGTATGGCCATTTGGTTCTGTTAAACACAGTCATTTGCATAGGTGTAATGACCTGCTGCACCTGTTTGTGATTCACAGGTGTTCAAGCTGAGACTAATAGACCTGACTTGTGTTCAGGACATGTTTTGAATGGGTTTAAAAAACAAAGGTGAGCATTGTCATTGGATAAGATCAGAAAGTACCTCCCCCATTTCCATCTGTTTTCCCCCTGTTATGTTGTGTCTGTTGTGTATGAACCAACATTCACTTCTTGATGGACACAGACTTTCTAGGAGAGACAAGAGCTCCATCAGTCAAGGTTTGAAATATTTTTTTCCTCTTCAAAATCAGAATTGTTGCTTTAAAAGAAGAATTCAGTTGGTCCCTTTTGTTCTGGAATTCTGAATTATTTTAAAGCAGGAAAAAATGCATGCTTTATATGAATATCTTACAGGAATTAGACTTTTCAGTTAGTATTGAGGAAACACCATAAAAGGTTATTTAAATGTGTGTGTATATTGTATGATCTGGTGTTGACAGTTAATTTAATGCATCTCTCTCTCTCTCTCTCTCTCTCTCTCTCTCTCTCTCTCTCTCTCTCTCTCTCTCTCTCTCTCTCTCTCTCTCTCTCTCTCTCTCTCTCTCTCTCTCTCTTCAGCCTCCTTCACACTTCAGAACTACACCGAGAGATGAGATGAATACTTCAACTCCAGCTACCAACTCCTCCCTTCCCGAAGATCTACTGGCTGTCTACTTTGCCCAAATCACATCAATCAGCACTGCTTCCTTTGCAATCAACATCATCCTGGGTCTCCCCACTAATGTCTACATTCTATGGCTGATAGTGACTGAAGCGGGGACTGAAGTGGGAGGGACGATGGCTTCAGAGGTCTTCTTTCTCAACCTGGCCGTGACTGAGGTCCTCTTCTCCCTGTCTGCTATCTTTTATTTCATCAGGCTGCACGACCCCTCAGTCGTTGTCTTGTACTTCATGTCATTTTCTTATGGTTTTCTTTTCACCGGTCGTCCTCTGTTTCAAAGCTGTATCTGTGTAGAGCGCTACCTGGCGGTGGTCCACCCTGTGGTCTTCCTGAAGTACAAACCCCTCAGATACAGGGTGGGGTGTTGTGGTGTTGTCTGGCTGATGGTTCTTGGATCCTGTCTGTTCTTTGTGCTGGTGAATGAAAGATATGTTCTATTTAATGTTTACTGGGGTGAGGTTCTGATGTTGTTTTTGTTGAAGCTATTCTGCTGCCTCTCAGTTCTCAGGGCTCTGAAACGTCCCGGGCCAGGGGAAGGGGAGAGGGAGGGGCGAAATGACATGAAGATGAGGGCTTTTAGGATAATTTTGATTATCACGGTTGCTATGATGGTGAATTATCTTCCTTATGTAGTATTTATACCTTTAAAAGGTTGTTTGACTGATGGGGATTTTCTTTTGGCATCTAACATTTGTTTCATCATCAATGTGATAACTGGGTTGGTGCAGCCCCTCCTTTACCTCCACAGGGCTGGGAAACTGCCCTGTATCACGCTCTGTAAGATCAAATAGAGGCTAGAATAGTGTAATAATTGTTTATTGATGTGTTCATGTAAGGCTCATCTGCAAAAGAGACCTTAGTATCAACATGACTCTTTGCTTAAAAAAAGGTTAAATGAAATACAAATTGTATATACAATATCAACATAACATTGTAAACTAATTACAACATGTTTTTAGCTGACAAACAATGTTGTGATTATATATTTGTTATATATTGGCGATGATGTGTGGAAAAATATGTATATTTTAATCCCTTCCCACTGAAGTCGAAGAACTTTAAAAAATAGATTTGTAGAACTATAACTATACATTACTTTCATATCTGTATTTAATAGTGACATTGGGCTATAATACCAACATTGTACAATGTATTGTCACGCCCTGACCTTAGAGATCCTTTTTATTGTCTCTATTTTGGTTGGTCAGGGCGTGAGTTGGGATCAGCATTCTGTGTTGTGTTCTATGTTGTCTAGTTCTATGTGTTTTGCCGGGTGTGGTTCTCAATCAGAGGCAGCTGTCTATCGTTGTCTTTGATTGAGAACCATACTTAGGTAACCTTTTCCCACCTGTGTTTGTGGGTAGTTGTTTTCACCATACAGAACTGTTTCGTTCGTTCGTTTGTTCGTTCGTGCGCGTTGTTGTTTTGTTCAGTTGATTCATTAAAATACAAATTATGGACACTTACCACGCTGCGTATTGGTCCGATCCTGACTACTCTTCATCAGACGAAGAGGATTGTTACATGTATACATGGGGTTAATACACTATTTATATAAAGGTATGTGGACACCCCTACAAATGATTGGATTCTACTATTTCAACCACACCTGTCGCTGACAGGTGTACAAAATCAAGCACACAGCCGTGCAATCTCCATAGATAAACATTGACAAAAGAATGGCCTTAATGAAGAGGTCAGTGATTTTTAACGTGGCACCGTCATAGGATGCTGCCTTTCCAACAAGTCAGTTTGTCAAATTTCTGCCCTGCTAGAGCTGCACCGGTCATCTGTAAGTGCTGTTATTGTGAAGTGGAAACATCTAGGAGCAACATCGGCTCAGCTGCGAAGTGGTAGGTCACACATGCTCACAGAATGGGACCGCCGAGTGCTGAAACACGTAGCGCGTAAAAATCTTCTGTCCTCGGCTGCAACACTCCCTACCGAGTTCCAAACTGCCTCTGAAATTGGTTCCCATGGCCGAGCAGCCGCACACAAGCTAAAGATCAAGATCAATGTTAGCATATCTTGGGGGAATGATATTTGTTAGTATAGCCATTGTTTGATTTCAAATACAAACTTTTGAAGTATAGAGCCGTAAGAATAAAAAATGCTTCACTGTCCCAATAATTACGGATAATAATTTTAAATAAATAATAATAAAATAATTTATTAGCAAAAATTGACAATATTCAGATTTTTTTTCAATCATCAGTTACGTAAATATATATATAAATAAAACTCAGCAAAAAAAGAAACATCCTCTCACTGTCAACTGCGTTTATTTTCAGCAAACTTAACATGTGTACATTTTTGTATGAACATAACACGATTCAACCACTGAGACAGAAACTCAAGTGTCACAGACATGTAACTAACAGAAATTGAATAATATGTCCCTGAACAAAGGGGGGGAGGAGTCAAAATCGAAGTCACAGTCAGTGTCTTGTGTTATTCAGGCTAGGGTCTATTTTTCTGAATTTCCGCCTGACTGATGTGCCCAAAGTAAACTTGCTTAGGCTGTATGCTTGGTGTCATTGGGCTGTTGGAGCGTACATCTTTTCCCAAGTCATTTGCAGTCTGATGCCGGTTCTCATCAAGTACTAGCCTGTATTTGATTTCCTTCATTTTTCACTCTATCCTTATCAGTCTCCCAGTCCCTGACGCTGAAAAGCATCCCCATAGCATGATGCTGCTACCAGTATGCTTCACGGTAGGGATGGTGTTTGACGGTGAGACTATTAGTTACCTATTAGTTGTCAAATTGTTCATGAAGAGATGGGATAATATTGCAGTTGAAAGATGCAGGGAAAGGAGCATCACTTTATCAAATCCCCTCCAGAGTCACGTGCAGGTACAATTCTATATAATATCTGAAAGAGCATGTTATGCAGTTCTATGACACATACCTTTTTCAAATAACTCTGAAAATGCAAGAGGTGCAACATTTTATCCAAATTGCACTTTTTCCAAGAATATCAGTGCTGCCCATGCATTCAGCACATGACCACTCGTGTGTTACTCTGGTTACTGTAAGCAAAAACAAGTAACATAATGAACCTGAAGTTTAAATATGCTATTCTGTCATCAATGGATGAATGGGGGCTAGAAACCAGATTGAAACTGATCATGGTGCATGTGACTTCAGTTAAGTTGGAGTGGTGTAAAGCTCACTGCCATTGGACTCTGGAGCAGTGGAAACGTTTTCTCTGCAGTGATGAATCAGGCTTCACTAAATGGCACTCCAACGGACAAATCTGGGTTTGGCGGATGCCAGGAGAACACTACCTGCCCCAATGCATAGTGCAAATTGTTTTTCATGGTTCGGGTTAGGCCCCCTTAGTTCCAGTGAAAGGAAATCTCAACGCTACAGAATACAATGACATTCTAGGCAATTCTGTGCTTCCAACTTTGTGGCAACAGTTTTACAGAAAGCCCTTTCCTGTTTTCAGCATGACAATGCCCCTGTACACCAAGCAACGTCCATACAGAAATGGTTATGATCGATGAGGGGTTGGGTTGAATTGGGACACCGACTTCAAACCAGGCCTAATTGCCCAACAGCTATGCCCGACCACACTAATGCTCTTATGGCTGATTGGAAGCAATTCCCCGCAGCAATGTTCCATCATCTCGTGGAAAGTCTTTCCAGAAGAGTGGAGGCTGTTAAAGCAGCAAAGGGGGGACCAACTCTATATTAATATCCATGATTTTGGAATGAGATGTTTGACAAGCAGGTGTCCAGATACTTTTGATTGTGTAGTGTAGAGCACTGACAAAGGAGGGCCTGCCCTCTGCCTTCCTTCCTACACACCTGTGTGCTGTATCAGAATGCCTTCGACCTGACATGCAGAAAGCGTGTTTACTCTGACTCGAACAAAATCCATTTAAATTACAGGTTGTCATGCAACAACATAGGGAAAAAACGCCAAGGGGATGAATAAGCACATAACAATTTCAAGCAGTATAGACAGAATACATGGTTAACATTTGCCATTCACCTCTGCGAGGTCACGTTTATACATTTATTTTAAAATAAAATGTGATTTTTGAAAACAAAAAGAAATTATAGTCAAGAAATAGGTGGAATAAATCATGTGTATCTTGAGCAAATATAAATGAAACAAGGTTTTCATCACTATTGTTTTGTTTTTCTTGAACTGAACACATTTCACGTACAGTTTTAATGTAAATGATAAATGAGCCCCATTGAACACAAATAAACCCAAGGACACACCACATGAGGGACAGAGTTTAACTGTGTGTGTGTTTGTTGCAAATTCATTTATTGCACTTGATGCATGTGTACTGTGTCTTCCTGTCCTTCTTGGGTCCACACACATTGCAGTGCTTCTTGTTGTTGCTACCGGCTGCAATCTGGAATGATGAAAACACTTATTTCAGGAATTTTACTAACATCTCACTCACATAAATTGTTACAGCATGTCAAGGTAGGAGAGACAGACACATACACATGCAACAACACCACTAACACTTACTTCCGGTATTGGAGTTGTTGGATCTGTGGGTCGGGCGGATGGGGCACCAGCATTCTCCTCCTGAATCCTCCTCACGATGGCTGCAGAAGCTGGGATTCTTGGGATATGTTGCCTCCTCTTCAAATCAAAATCAAATCAAATTGTATTTGTCACATACACATGGTTAGCAGATGTTAATGCGAGTGTAGCGAAATGCTTGTGCTTCTAGTTCCAACAATGCAGTAATAACCAACAAGTAATCTAACCAACAATTCCAAAACTACTGTCTTATACACAGTGTAAGGGGATAAAGAATATGTACATAAGGATATATGAATGAGTGATGGTACAGAGCAGCACACAGTAGATGGTATCGAGTACAGTATATACATATGAGATGAGTATGTAGACAAAGTATACAAAGTGGCATAGTTAAAGTGGCTAGTGATACATGTATTACATAAGGATGCAGTCGATGATGTAGAGTAGAGTATATACGTATGCATATGAGATGAATAATGTAGGGTAAGTAACATTATATAAGGTAGCATTGTTTAAAGTGGCTAGTGATATATTTACATCATTTCCCATCAATTCCCATTATTAAAGTGGCTGGAGTTGGGTCAGTGTCAATGACAGTGTGTTGGCAGCAGCCACTCAATGTTAGTGGTGGCTGTTTACCAGTCTGATGGCCTTGAGATAGAAGCTGTTTTTCAGTCTCTCGGTCCCAGCTTTGATGCACCTGTACTGACCTCGCCTTCTGGATGATAGCGGGGTGAACAGGCAGTGGTTCGGTGGTTGATGTCCTTGATGATCTTTATGGCCTTCCTGTAACATCGGGTGGTGTAGGTGTCCTGGAGGGCAGGTAGTTTGCCCCCGGTGATGCGTTGTGCAGACCTCACTACCCTCTGGAGAGCCTTACGGTTGAGGGCGGAGCAGTTGCCGTACCAGGCGGTGATACAGCCCACCAGGATGCTCTCGATTGTGCACCTGTAGAAGTTTGTGAGTGCTTTTGGTGACAAGCCAAATTTCTAAAGCCTCCTGAGGTTGAAGAGGCGCTGCTGCGCCTTCTTCACGACGCTGTCAGTGTGAGTGGACCAATTCAGTTTGTCTGTGATGTGTATGCCGAGGAACTTAAAACTTGCTACCCTTTCCACTACTGTTCCATCGATGTGGATAGGGGTGTTCCCTCTGCTGTTTCCTGAAGTCCACAATCATCTCCTTAGTTTTGTTGACGTTGAGTGTGAGGTTATTTTCCTGACACCACACTCCGAGGGCCCTCACCTCCTCCCTGTAGGCCGTCTCGTCGTTGTTGGTAATCAAGCCTACCACTGTTGTGTCGTCCGCAAACTTGATGATTGAGTTGGAGGCGTGCATGGCCACGCAGTCGTGGGTGAACAGGGAGTACAGGAGAGGGCTCAGAACGCACCCTTGTGGGGCCCCAGTGTTGAGGATCAGCGGGGTGGAGATGTTGTTGCCTACCCTCACCACCTAGGGGGCGGCCCGTCAGGAAGTCCAGTACCCAGTTGCACAGGGCGGTGTCGAGACCCATTGTCTCGAGCTTGATGACGAGCTTGGAGGGCACTATGGTGTTGAATGCTGAGCTGTAGTCGATGAACAGCATTCTCACATAGGTATTCCTCTTGTCCAGGTGGGTTAGGGCAGTGTGCAGTGTGGTTGAGATTGCATCGTCTGTGGACCTATTTGGCGGTAAGCAAATTGGAGTGGGTCTAGGGTGTCAGGTAGAGTGGAGGTGATATGGTCCTTGACTAGTCTCTCGAAGCACTTCATGATGACGGAAGTCAGTGCTACGGGCGGTAGTCGTTTAGCTCAGTTACCTTAGCTTTCTTGGGAACAGGAACAGTGGTGGCCATCTTGAAGCATGTGGGAACAACAGACTGGGATAAGGATTGATTGAATATGTCCGTAAACACACCGGCCAGCTGGTCTGCGCATGCTCTGAGGGCGCGGCTGGGGATGCCGTCTGGGCCTGCAGCCTTGCGAGGGTTAACACGTTTAAATGTCTTACTCACCTCGGCTGCAGTGAAGGAGAGACCGCATGTTTTCGTTGCAGGCCGTGTCAGTGGCACTGTATTGTCCTCAAAGCGGGCAAAAAAGTTATTTAGTCTGCCTGGGAGCAAGACATCCTGGTCCTTGACTGGGCTGGGTTTCTTCTTGTAGTCCGTGATTGCCTGTAGACCCTGCCACATGCCTCTTGAGTCTGAGCCGTTGAATTGAGATTCTACTTTGTCTCTGTACTGACGCTTAGCTTGTTTAATAGCCTTGCGGAGGAATAGCTGCACTGTTTGTATTCGGTCATGTTGCCAGACACCTTGCCCTGATTAAAAGCAGTGGTTCGCGCTTTCAGTTTCACGCGAATGCTGCCATCAATCCACGGTTTCTGGTTAGGGAATGTTTTTATCGTTGCTATGGGAACGACATCTTCGACGCACGTTCTAATGAACTCGCACACCGAATCAGCGTATTCGTCAATATTTTTATCTGATGCAATACGAAACATGTCCCAGTCCACGTGATGGAAGCAGTCTTGGAGTGTGGAGTCAGCTTGGTCTGACCAGCGTTGGACAGACCTCAGCGTGGGAGCCTCTTGTTTAAGTTTCTGCCTGTATGCAGGGATCAACAAAATGGAGTCGTGGTCAGCTTTTCCGAAAGGGAGGCGGGGCAGGGCCTTATATGCGTCGCGGAAGTTAGAGTAACAATGATCCAAGGTTTTACCACCCCTGGTTGCGCAATCGATATGCTGATAAAATTTAGGAGTCTTGTTTTCAGATTAGCTTTGTTAAAATCCCCAGCTACAATGAATGCAGCCTCCGGATAAATGGTTTCCAGTTTGCAAAGAGTTAAATAAAGTTCGTTCAGAGCCATCGATGTGTCTGCTTTGGGGGGGATATATACGGCTGTGATTATAATCAAAGAGAATTCTCTTGGAAGATAATGCGGTCTACATTTGATTGTGAGGAATTCTAAATCAGGTGAACAGAAGGATTTGAGTTCCTGTATGTTTCCTTCATCACACCATGTCTCGTTAGTCATGAGGCATACGCCCCCGCCACTCTTCTTACCAGAAAGATGTTTGTTTCTGTCGGCGCGATGCGTGGAGAAACCTGAGGTCTTATTGATGCTTTGTCCATCTCCTCAAGAAAGAAACGTCTCTTCTGGAGCTTCCTTCTGTTCCAATCTGTTTTCAACGCCATCCAGAAGACAGGAGCATTGTAGGCTGTGGCTCTGGCTTGTTTTTTCAAACTGTTCCTACAATTGTCAGCTTCTTCATGAGGAGCTCCTTTCCCAGCTTATTGTTATTGCATGTGATGTGTGGCCACCGAGTCCCTGTGTCACGTCCAGGACAACCATCATCCCGTGGTTCTTCTCAGGGGCTCCTCCATGCGGCTTCCACATATACACTTGCAAGTTCCACGTACAGTATACGATAAAGCAGCATCCATATTTTGCTGGTTTAGACGGTATGCACTTCCTGAAGGGGCAGTGGCCCCTAAATGGCGTAAGCTGCTCATCAACAGTAACTTTGGGTCCAGGGTAACAGGGGAAGGAGGTCCACCCACTTGTCCCACACTGACCTGATTGCTGCTGGCTTGTCTTTCTGCCGACAAGCTGGTCTGGTGTCTCTGGTATCGAAGCAAAATAAAATAATGGAAATAATGTGGATAGTTTCACAAACTACAAATGGTGAAGAGTTGAGAAAAGCAGGAGAGATGCAGGGAGACAGACAGGAACACAGTTAACATTTTGTTTCCTTTTTATTTGTTTTCACCTACACACACACTATTCCACACTTGTATTACCCTCGGGTCCAGTGGACCTTAACACAACATTTGTAATATAAATGTGTAGGGGGGTGCACAGTGTGCACTCAAAGAAAATGTGTTATTTTACATGTTCACAGAAAATGAGCCAAGACGAATGAGTCTCAGGTTGAAAAAAATCATTAATTGTATCATTTGTCTTTTAGTAAACATTGGAAATGGGTCCCACAGACCCGGACATCACACAAGGGTTAAGATAAAATGGTCCACCATGTTACAGTCAACTGTTACTTTAATTGTAACATTTTATAGTCATTTGTCTACATTTAACCTCTGGAAAACATGGAAAACATGTTTTTTTTAAATTATGTTTGAACGTGTTCTTTTTGACGGAATGTTAAAATTAGGTGAAATAAACTTTTTTTTTAAACAAAATTACATAATACAAAAAGCAATCTATTCATGGAACTACTCAGTCACCTCTTCCTCAGAGACCTTTGATACAGGACAGTGTCCCAGCCCTGTGGAGGAAGAGGTGGGGCTGATACAGGACAATATCCCAGCCCTGTGGATGTAGAGGTGCGGCTGATAGAGGACAATGTACCGGCCATGTGGAGGTAGAGGAGAGGCTGCACTATCCACAGATCACAATGATGGAGAAAGAAATGGATAGTGACAAAACAACACAACCTGATCAAGGACATATTTCCAAAGACATAATTACAATCATAGAGAGTTAGGTCACCATCATAGACACCATGATATTTATAATGAATGTATTAAACACCCTAATATTCATGTTATTACCCCCTAATTTTCCACTCCCTTGTTTTTTGTTTTTTTTTGCAGATGGGTCCAGAAATACTTTGCATGATCTGTTGCTTTTACAACAATCCTTCTCTCTCTCCCCTCCCTCTCTCCTCTCTTCCCCCTCCCCTCTCTTCTCTTGCCCCTCCCCCTCTTCTCTCTCTCCCCTCCCTCTTTCCTCTCTTCCCCCTCCCTCTCTCCTCTCTCTTCCCCCTCCCTCCTTCTCTCTCCCCTCCCTCTCTCCTCTCTTTCCACTCCCTTTCTCTTCTCTCTCTCCCCTCCCTCTCTCCTCTCTTCCCCCTCCCTCCTTTTCTCTCCCCTCCCTCTCTCCTCTCTTCCCCCTCCCCCTCTTCTCTTCTCTTCTCTCTTCTCTTCTCTTCTCTTCTCTTCCCCCCCTCCCCCTCTTCTCTCTCTCCCCTCCCTCTTTCCTCTCTTCTCTCTCTTCCCCTCCCCCTCTTCTCTCTCTCCCCTCCCTCTCTCCTCTCTTCCCCCTCCCCTCTCTTCTCTTGCCCCTCCCCCTCTTCTCTCTCTCCCCTCCCTCTTTCCTCTCTTCTCTCTCTTCCCCCTCCCTCTCTCTCTTCTCTCTCTCCCCTCCCTCCCCCCCCCCCCCCCTCTCTTCTCTCTCCCCTCCCCTCCCCTCCCCTCCCCTCCCTCTTCTTCTGTCTCTTTTAGAGAGATCTTTTCCCATGGTATGGAAGAGGTGACCGGAGAGAGAAATTAAAATATAAACCAGTGAACATAAACAAAAAAATGTCAATCGGTCTAATTTTTGTAATTGAATCCAGTGTTTGATTATTTAAAAGTAGAACAATTCAACTGTTAACTTTTACCCTGATGTTTACCTACTTATGCAGCATCCTTCTGATTTGAATACAGATAATTCAGCAGTGTGGTTTCCCATCGGCCTCCATGTGCAACAAGGGAAATGTACTGATTTCCATGTTCAACTCAGGCATGAACCATTAGCTTCCCCCCAGCCATAGCACAGCTAGCCACTGTTCCTAAACAGCTAACCTCCTGTTAACATCTTTTATATACAGAAGCTATTTAAAATATATATATTTCAATGACTCACTGCTTCACTGCAACAGTTGATTTCAGTAAAAGGGAATTCTTAGTCGATTTAAAAAATAAAAATAATAATACCTGTATTGATTATACATAATGGAATAAGCAACATTTAATAATAATATATTTAATCCATATCGCGCTTTTCATAACAAGACTTTCAAAGTCTACATTTAACTAAATGATCTCTTGACCTCTTGACCTCTTGACACAGAGTTTTACATCAAAGCTCCAGTCATTTGCATCAGCAGCCTGAGCCACTGGTCATGTTTGTTTCTCCTTGTAGCTCAGCCGCTTTGACTATCTAATCAGAACACATTTGGAGCAAGGATGACCTTGGATGTGTCCTGCATGGCACCCTATTCCCTATTTAGTGCAATACTTTTGTCCAGGGTCCAAAGTGCTCTGGTTAACAACAGTGAACTGTATAGGGAATAGGGTGCCATTTTGGACTTCACTGCTTTTACCTTCAAACAAACGAACTAAACTAAACCTAAACCACAGAATCAATCCATTTAAATCACTGTTCAGAGCAGCATTGTCATTAGGAATGAAAATGAAAAAATGTAAACATGCTGTTGAACATATTATATGAATGGTTGTAACACATCAGTAACTAACCATAAAACATAATTGAAAAATTACGTAGATAAAACGCCATGAAGAAGAGAGCATTTGTAACGGATGTGAAACGCTAGCTTAGTTAGCGGTGGTGCGCCCTAAATAGTGTTTCAATCGGTGACGTCACTTGCTCTGAGACCTTGAAGTAGAAGTTCCCCTTGCTCTGCAAGGGCCGCGGCTTTTGTGGAGCGATGGGTAACGATGCTTCGTGGGTGACTGTTGTTGATGTGTGCAGAGGGTCCCTGGTTCGCGCCCGGGTATGGGCGAGGGGACGGTCTAAAGTTATACTGTTACACATTCACAATCGTCTCCGTCATCATGGCCATAATGTTGATCAACAACCTTCTCACAAAGGTAGGTTCTGTACGACTCCATTGCATTCAAAGTGTTCTGCTTCTCCATGATCTCAACATGTTACTCCTGGTGTTCTGTGGGTTGATGCAGGCCCTCTTCTACCTGCACAGGAGTAGGAAACTACCCTGCAGCCTCAGGGGCCAGTGAGGGATAGGTGACACAGAAATGGAATTGGGTACACTCAAGATGGCCACCGGTCCACCCATCACAGACCATTGAGTTGATTGGGGATGATGGTTCTAGTTACTATATTTCTATGGCCATTAGGTCCTGACAAGCACAATCATTTGCATAGGTGTAATGACCTGCTGCACCTGTTTGTGACTCACAGGTGTACTAGCTGGACCAAATAGACCTGACTTGTATCAGGACACACCAAATGGAAAAAAACTAAGATGAGCATTCTCATTGAATAAGGTTTGGAAGTACCTCCTCCATTCCATATGTTTTGACTGTGTTATGTTTTATCTGTTGTAAATGAACCAGCACTACGTTATTTTAACAGACACATACTTCCAGTAGAGAGAAGAGCTCCATCAGTCATACTCACTCTCTGTGTTTTTCTCAGTTTCTATCTGTCTCTTCTTCCCTCTCTATCTCATCACACACCAGAACTACACCAAGTGAAGGGATGAATAACTCAACCTCAGTTGCAAACTCTTCCCTGCCTGTATCTCCATTTGCTGCCTATTTGTCCCAAGACCAATTATTCAGCACTGCTTGCTATGCAATCAACTTTATCCTGGTTCTCCCCACCAATATCTACATCCTGTGGCTGATACTGACCGAAGCGGGAGGGACAATGGCTTCAGAGTTCTTCGCTCTCAACCTGGCTGTGTCTGAGATCCTCTTCTGCCTGTTTTCTATTTTGTATTTTGTCTGGCTAAACCACCCCATAATCGTTGTCTCGTACATCATGGTATTTTCTTATGGTTTTCTAATGACAGGCTGTCCTCTGTTCTAGTGCTGTATCTGTGTGGAGCGCTACCAGGCAGTGTTGTGGTGTTGTGTTGTGGTGTTGTCTGGCTGATGGTGCTTAGGTCATGTCTGTTGTTTATGTTTGGAAGTTAAATCACTTTTACATTTTATGTTTACTGGGTTGAGTTTGATGTTCTTTTTGTTGAAGCTATTCTGCCTCCGCTCAGTTCTCAGGGCTCTGAAATGTCCCGGGCCAGGGGAAGGGAGAGGGAGGGAACAAACAACATGAAGATGAGGGCCTTCAAGATAATTTTGCTTATCATGTTGTCTATGGTGGTGAACTGTCTTCCGTATCAGGTAACTAACTAAACCTTTAAAAGGTTATTTGAACGTTGGATTGTTTTTGTTAGCCTTAAGGAATTCACCATCAATGTGATTACTGGGTTGGTGAAGCGCCTCCTCTACCTTTACAGGGCTGAGAAACTGTCCTGTATCAGAGGTCTCGAAGAGATAGAGGCTAGATAATAGGCTTCATGTAGTCCAGTTGGTCTACCACCTGATTCCACGGGTGAATTATGTAATTGATGTGTATATAGATATGAATAGTGTAATTATTGTTTAGTAATGTGTTCATGCAGGTGTCATCTGCAAAATAGATCGCAGTCTCAGCATGATTCCCTGCTTAAATAAAAGTTAAATAAAATAGTTATATATACAGTACCTGTCAAAGGTTTGGACACACCTACTCATTCAAGGGTTTTTCTTTATCTTGACTATTTTATACATTTTATTTTTATTTTACCTTTATTTAACTAGGCAAGTCAGTTAAGAACAAATTCTTATTTTCAATGACGGCCTAGGAACAGTGGGTTAATTGCCTGTTCAGGGGCAGAACGACAGATTTGTACCAGATTTGTACAGATTTGTACCTACATTGTGGAATAATAGTGAAGACGTTTCAACTATGAAATAACACATATGGAATTATGTACTAAACAATGTTTTTTTAACAAAACATTTTTTATTTAGTATTTTAGTTTCTTCAAAGTAGCCACCCTTTGCCTTGATCACAGCTTTGCACACTCTTGGCATTCTCTCAATAACATTAATGAGGTAGTTGCCTGGAATGATTCATTGCGATCTCCAGAGGTGGGACCAAGTCATTGTTTTACAAGTCACAAGTAAGTCTCAAGTCTTAGCACTCAAGTGCCAGGTCAAGACCCAAGTCAAGACAGGTAAGTCCGAGTCAAGTCTCAAGTCCTAAACTTTGAGTTTCGAGTCCTAAACAAGTCATAATGTGCTCGTCACCAAATGTAATACCATTTCATGTTTAAAGTAATGGTTAGTATATTATATTTACGCAAATCATGAATGCTTTAAAATATATATGTATTTATTACTTTCCAAATAAACATTACATTTCTTTGGAAATACATGGGTAGCCATGAGAAAGACCTCCCATAGCGATCAACTATCGAGGATCACTATGGGGCGCTATCGGGCGATGTAGGCTTGTACAGAATCGTCAAACCTTAACACACAACACACACACCCTCGCTGTGTGTGGTTACAGTAGGCTAACGTATATCAATGGTTCTAGGAACAGCAGTAACATCAGGCAGGATTTAGGCTACCAACTGCCTCGCCAGTTGTAACTCAATCTTGGTGCAATGATCACGTTCCCGCACTGACTGACTGTGTGGAGGCTCGTTGACTTAATGTTACAGTAGCCTACATGCGTCACAAGCAAAGTTATATATAGCGGTCGGCTATATTAGCCACGACTTACCGTTCTTTGTGCAGCTTCAAATGTCGAACAAAGTTGCGAGTTGTTGCATCTCTGTCTAATTTTCTTCCTGCATGTTTTGCAAGTTGCAATTCATTTTTGTTGACTACAGCATAGTCTTTATATCCCAAATTAATCATTTTGGGTATCATCTCTCCAAGGGCTCTGACTGAATTCACCCACCGACATTCCTCTGCACTGTCACGCACAACTTTGTCTCAGCTGGAACAATTTGATTGGCTGCTGTCCTATTCAAACTATAATCTGTTAACTGAAGAGTTGATGCGCTGCACACTTTTTAATAGCAATGGGCTAGGGGGCAATATTTTCACGTCCGAATGAAAAGCGTGCACAAAGTAAACTGTCAGGCCCAGAAACTAGGGTATGCATATAATTGGTAGATTTTTATAGAAACACTCTAAAGTTTCTAAAACTGTTAAAATTATGTCTGTGAGTATGACAGAAGTGAAACCCAGTGGACAAACCAAACCCCCCAAAAAAAAAAAATCAGTTTACCACTATTTTCAATGACTCGTACTAAAATTATAAGCCCAAGTCCTCCCAAATTGCAGTTCCTAGGGCTTCCACTAGATGTCAACAGTCTTTAGAAAGAGTTTCAGGCTGTTGTTTGGAAAAATGAGCCAGAAATTGTAGTTTTTCTAGGTGGCTCCCATTTTGGCCTTAATGTTTCCAAGCGCGTGGAGGAAAGCTCGTTCTTTCTTGTTTATCTCCGGTAAAGACAAGAACGATTCTCCGTCTTAAACTGTATTGTTTAATTGCGTATTAGGATATCTAAGGTTTGGTTATGAATGCATTTTGACGGAGGGAAACTGATTGGATTATTGACTGAAGCGCGCCAGCTAAACTGAGTTTTTATGGATATAAAGAAGGTCATTATCGAACAAAAGGACCATTTGTGATGTAACTGAGACCTTTTGGATTGCCAACAGAAGAAGATAATCAAAGGAAATGCATGTTTTATATCGCTATTTCTGACGTTCGTGTCACACCTCCCTGGTTGACATATGTTTGTCATGAATTTGTATGATGGGGCACTGTCCTCAGAAAATCGCATGGTTTACTTTCGCCGTAAAGCCTTTTTAAAATTTGACGGCTGGATTAACAAGAAGTTAAGCAAACCATGCCCTCTATAATATATTTCATTTTAGTTAGTGCAATTTTTTAAAACAAATATTTAACCTAATTTTAACATTCCCTCATAAAGATCATATGTTCAATTTTATATATATATTTTCTCCAATCTTCAGAGGTTAAATTAAGAGAAAGAACTATACAAGTTTACAATTGAAGTAACAGGGTTGACCATTTAATCTTAAATCAGCCATACCTACCCTTCTGGGGAACTAAGATTGTTGCGAGCAGCAGGGAGGGACAAACTAAAACAAGCTTAACAAATCATTTGAACTTATTTGCCTACAATATGACACCGCCTGTCTGTGCTCTGCTCAACGTCTAAAATTGTACCCTATACACTAAATAGTATAGTACACTAATTTTGTTCAGGGCTCGTAGGTCTCTGGTCAGAAATAGTTCACTTTATAGGGATTAGGGTGCTATTTTGGATGCACAATCTTTTACAATACAAGATTGAGATGACATGACACTCAGTTGTGGCAAGGCAGGAAAGGATAGAGATGTGAATATTTAGTATCAGGTTATCAGGTCCAGCATCTGTGAGAGACACCATACACCACACTTCAGAGAACAGAGACACAGCATCAATAGGCTACAGGTGAGAGAAATCATTTTTTCATTTGAATTAAAATTTAGATTGATGTAGATTGATGTAGCTTCTGACCAAAACCCAACACATGTAGAAAAACAAATATTTTAATCTGAATATTGACAATTCTGAAAATATATGGACACGTTATGATATTTCATGTTTACAAAGTGATCATGTGTCATGCAGTTTCTCTTAATTAGCTTCCTCGGGATCTTTGAGTGCTTCATTGTGATACTAAAAATGCTGCAGACCTAGTTGATGGAACTCAGAGTTTTACATGTATTTTTCAACCAGGGTAAAACAAAGGCTTCAGCAGAGTAATATCTAAGATCCTATTGCCTTGTGCATATATACGATGAGTTAAGTCTGCAATTATAGTGAGATGAATACTTTGCATGATCCTGCTGCTTGTATACCTTTCCTCGTCTCCCCTCCCTTTCTCATCTCTCTCTCCCCCTCCTTCTCTCTTTACCCTCCCTCCCGCCTTCTGTCACTTTATCTCTCTCTCTACCTCTCTCTCTCCCTCTTTACCTCTCTCTCTTTGTCTCCTTTCTTACAGTTCTCAAGAATTCACACATTACAGTTGACATTAACTTATCTACAGTCAACGATTCATCCACATCTCCTCCGATCTCCCTCATTGATCCGGGTGTGCAGGGTGTTCAAGTGGCACATTTTGTCCCCATGTTAAATGCTTCCTATGCAATCAACATCATCCTGGGTCTCCCCACCAATGTCTACATCCTGTGGCTGATATTGACCGGAGCGGGAGGGACGATGGCCTCAGAGTTCTTTGCTCTCAACCTGACCGTGTCTGAGACCCTCTTCTGTCTCATTAATGCCGTCCGCATAGCTGAACTCCAGTCAGACAAACATGTCCAGTCTGATGTTGTCCACAAAGTTGCAGCATTTTCTATTGGGTTAATCTTCTCTGGTCGTCCCCTGTTCCAGTGCTGTATCTGTGTAGAGCGCTACCTGGCGGTGGTCCATCCTGTGGTCTTCCTGAAGTACAAACCCCTGAGATACAGGGTGGGGTGTTGTAGTGTTGTCTGGCTGATGGTGCTTGGGTCCTGCTGTCTATATTTGTTTGAGAATCTTACACCAGTGTCGTTCTACTCTGGCCTTGTCCAATCACTGGTCTATTTTATGCTGATGTCATTCTGCTGCCTCTCAGTTCTCTGGGCTCTGAAACGTCCAGGACCGGGGGATGGGGACAGGGAGGGGACAAACAGCATTAAGATAAAGGCCTTTAAGATCATTTTGATTATCCTGGTGTATGCTACTGTGTCTCAACTCCCAGTGGTAGTGACGGTTCTGACTCATAAATACATTCCCTACATGAACTTTTTTACAGGCATGGCCATTTCTTATGGCATCGTCTTAATCTCTGGGTTTGTGCAGCCCCTCCTCTACCTCCACAGGGTTGGGAAGCTGCCCTGTATCGGAGGTCTCTAAGACAAAAGTCTACATCTCTTCAACCAATTAGTGCTTTAAAAATGTTATATATCACTGATTTTGTTTCCCAAGTAATAATGTTTGAATGTATTTCCAATGTAATCAGTAGTAAGTGATGGTTTGATTTCCCCATGTATTGTTCTGATAATATTGGGTCTGTGATGTATGTACCCACATACTATAGAATGTAAACCAGCCCAAGAACTTCCTAAATCGTCCACATGTATCATTGAAATGTTGATATACAGGCCGGCATTAAATCTGATTGCAATAGTAGACAATGCAGCTTTTAAAGGCAATGGTGTTCGCAGAGATGACGTTAAAGGTAAATGCTGCACGTATCAGCTCAACTGGAAATGACCTTGATAGGTCAAGCGTGATATAACATGATTTTGTACTGAATTCTGGCCATAATTTACTTGTTACTAAATAGACCTGGTGTCTTTCTGTTTAAACTTTAGCATGATATTTATTGGCAGAGAGACAGACCATTCCACTGGCTAATTCAGAAACAGACTGGCACCAAACATTTACATGTGTTTTCTTTTGAAATGGTAGATGGTGATTGTGCTTGAAAGTTCAAATGTAGATATTGTTGGGTTGAAGAGATTAAATACATACATATAAAGCTGCTCCCTGTCTGTCTGTCTTCTTTTATGAGAAAAAATAAAATGCATGTCCGTATATATATATTTTTATAAATAAAAACAATAATTATAATAACTATTTTATTTCAGTATATTTATCCTTCAAATCAATGGACAGGTCCAGCTATGATGGTGTCATAAAATTGGAAGGAGGGATGGAGCGCGGGACGCCTTTGTCAGAAGTAATGCACTAATTGGAAGTAGGCTGCCGTCTGGGATGGGGCGGCAGGGTAGCCTAGTGGTTAGAGCGTTGGTCTAGTAACCGGAATGTTGCAAGTTCAAATCCCTGAGCTGACAAGGTACAAATCTGTCATTCTGCCCCTGAACAGGCAGTTAACCCGCTGTCATTGAAAATAAGAATTTGTTCTTAACTGACTTACGTAGGTAAAAATGGGAGGGATTCATTCTTGTCTTTCACACTCTTTTACCACTTTCTTGTTTTTGGTCCAGACTGTCTCTCTCTCTGTGTTTCTCTCTCTCTAGCTCTCTCTCTCTCTCAAATTAAATACAATTTTATTTGTCACATGCGCCGAATACAACACCTTACAGTGAAATGGGGGGCAATGCAAGTTGTCTGGGTAGCCATTTTATTAGATGTTCAATAGTCTTATGGATTGGTGGTAGAAGTTGTTTTTACAAGCCTCTTGAATCTAGACTTGACGCCGGTAGCAGAGAGAACAGTCTATGACTAGGGTGGCTGGAGTCTTTGACAATTTTTGGGGGCCTTCCTCTAACACCTCCTGGTATAGAGGTCCTGGATCGCAGGAAGCTTGTTCCCAGTGATGTACTGGGCCGTACACACTACCCTCTGCAGTGCCTTGCGGTCGGAGGTTGAGCAGTTGCCGTAGCAGGCAGTGATGCAACCAGTCTGGATGCTCTCGATGGTGCAGCTGTAGAAGCTTTTGAGGATCTGAGGACCCATGACAAGTCTTTTCAGTTTCCTGAGGGAGAATAGGTTTGCTCATGCCCTCTTCATGACTGTCTTGGTGAGCTTGGAACTTGTTAGTTTGTTGGTTATTTGGACACCAAGGAACTTGAAGCTCTCAAACTGCTCCACTACAGCCATGAGAATGGTGTCGTGCTCAGTCTTCCTTTTCCTGTAGTCCAAAATCATCTCCTTCGCCTTGATCATGCTGAGGGAGAGGTTGCTGTCCTGGCTCCACGATAACGATATGCTGTCTCGTTGTTGCTGGTGATCACTGTTGTGCCATCGTCAAACTTAATGATGGGGTTGGGGTTGTGTATGGCGCCGACAGAGATGGCCGCCTGGCTTCACGTTCTCAGGAAACTATGCAGAATTTAGATTTTTTTAATGTATTATTTCTTACACTGTTACCACAGGAAATCTTAAGTTTTATTACATACAGCCGGGAGGAAATATCGGATATAAGAGCAACGTCAACATACCAACATTATGACCAGGAATACGACTTTCCCGAAGTGGATCCTCTGGTTGGTCTGTTTGGTCCACCACCCAGGACAATGGATCGGACCTCAGCCGGTAACCCAAAACAACGGCGCCGCATGAGGGGCAGACGAAGAGGTCTTCTGGTCAGGCTCCGTAGACGGGCACATCGTGCACCGCTCCCAAGTTTACTATTTGCCAACGTCCAGTCTCTTGACAACAAGGTTGACGAAATCCGAGCAGGGGTTGCCTTCCAGAGAGACAACAGAGATTGTAACATTCTTTGTTTCACAGAAACGTGGCTCACTCGAGACACGCTATAGGAGTCGGTACAGCCACCTGGTTTCGTCATGGCTCTTGGCCCCGTTTGTGGGCAACAGTGCCATCCTGATTGTGGTCGACTGCTTTTCCAATGCCGCCAACTTCATTGCTCTCCCCAAACTACCCTCTGCCAAGGAGACGGCCCAGCTTATGGTGCAGGACTTTTTCTGGATCCATGGACTCCCGGTCTCAGACCAGGTCTCTCGTCCTTCGAGTCGACCTTGGGATATCAGTCTCTGCCCCGAGCAAGAGGAAGTCAGCAATCCCTCTGCCCAGATTATCCGCTGCCACCCTACCTGGAAGAGAGCCCGGGCCGCTCTGTTGAAGAACACTTCCAGGTATAGCCAACAAGTGGAACGCCATCGGACCCCTGACAACGCTATCAGGATCTGGTTGACTGGGAGGGTTATGGCCCGGAAGAGAGGTGCTGGGTCCCGATCGAGACATCCTGGGCCCAGACCTCATCGCCGACTTCCACTGCCAGCACCGACTTCCACTGCCAGCACCCCAGTCAACCGGTAACTAAATATCAACATTTAATAATGATATATTTAATTTACAGTTGTTTTGTGGGTTGTTACAGCCCCTATTCTACCTGCACAGGAGTAGGAAACTACCTTTCTGCCTCAGGGAGCAGTGAGAGACAGGTGGCACAACCATAGAAATAGATTTGGGTACACTCTAGATGGCCGCCGGTCCATCTCACAATATTAACTTAAATGGCTAATCCCTTCTCGCTATTATAGATCTAAGGGGTCGCTCCTTTGTATATGTTAAAATGACATTTTTCTTCATTCCCAGAGTCAATTGAACTCCTGAATATCGTTTTTATGTCTCTGGAGCCACTATGAAGGAAGTTAGAGGTAGTTTTGTGAGCCAATGCTAACTCGTGTGAGCAAAATGATCGGAGCTCTAAAGGAACGGATAACACTCGAAGCTCCCTGGAATTTCCTCCTTCCTAGAGGTACAGACATAACACTGGTATTCATGAGTTCATATGACTCTGGTTTAAATAAAGTACTTAATGGCCAGAATCTTACACTGTCCCAGTAAGCGCCGAAGATGAAGAACAAGACAAATACCCATGTGTACTGTACACAGCTTAACGTATGCGGAATGATAAGATAACAAAACTAGAGGTAGCGAATATACTGTATATGACTGGCATATTTTTTTTATCTAACCTTAAATCCAAAACTAACCCTAACCTTAGCCCTTACGTTACGCCAATCTCTCTAAACGTTATATCAACCCATACGCTAACCATAAACCCAAACCAAACCTGAGCCCAAAAGCTAATCCCTCATGCTACACCCATCCCCGTATACCTAACCTTAGCCCTACATTTAAATCATTTCAATCCATGTGCCTAATCCTACATGTTGGATCTGCCTGGTTGAATATACACTTCCTAAACTGTTTGTTTCTGTTGTGTTTTTTACGGCCACGTCACATTGCTAGTAAGTCTCCTGTCCCTAGATGCAGTCACTAACAAAACCTCCTCAATCAATCATAGGCTGTGTATGGCCATTAGGTCCTGACAAACACAATCATTTGCATAGGTGTAATGACCTGCTGCACCTGTTTGTGACTCACAGGTGTACAAGCTGGGCCAAATAGACCTGACTTGTATCAGGACTCACCAAATGGAAATTGTTTTTTAACAGGGAAAAAACTAAGATGAGCATTCTCATTGAATAAGGTTTGGAAGTACCTCCTCCATTCCATATGTTTTGACTGTGTTATGTTTTATCTGTTGCAAATGAACCAGCACTACGTTATTTTAACAGACACATACTTCCAGTAGAGAGAAGAGCTCCATCAGTCTCTCAGCTTCCATCACACATCAGAACTGCACCAAGTGAAGGGATGAATAACTCAACCTCAGTTGCAAACTCTTCCCTGCCTGTATCTCCATTTGCTGCCTATTTGTCCCAAGACCAATTATTCAGCACTGCTTGCTATGCAATCAACTTTATCCTGGTTCTCCCCACCAATATCTACATCCTGTGGCTGATACTGACCGAAGCGGGAGGGACAATGGCTTCAGAGTTCTTCGCTCTCAACCTGGCTGTTTCTGAGATCCTCTTCTGCCTGTTTTCTATCATGTATTTTATCTGGCTACACCACCTCACAATCGTTGCCTCGTACATCATGGTATTTTCTTATGGTTTTCTAATGACAGGCTGTCCTCTGTTCTAGTGCTGTATCTGTGTGGAGCGCTACCAGGCAGTGTTGTGGTGTTGTGTTGTGGTGTTGTCTGGCTGATGGTGCTTGGGTCCTGTCTGTTGTTTATGTTTGGAAGTTAAATCACTTTTTTCTTTTATGTTTACTGGGTTGAGTTTGATGTTCTTTTTGTTGAAGCTATTCTGCCTCCGCTCAGTTCTCAGGGCTCTGAAATGTCCCGGGCCAGGGGAAGGGGAGAGGGAGGGAACAAACAACATGAAGATGAGGGCCTTCAAGATAATTTTGCTTATCATGTTGTCTATGGTGGTGAACTGTCTTCCGTATCAGGTAACTAACTATACCTTTAAAAGGTTATGTGAACGTTGGATTGTTTTTGTTAGCCTTAAGGAATTCACCATCAATGTGATTACTGGGTTGGTGAAGCGCCTCCTCTCCCTCTACAGGGCTGAGAAACTGTCCTGTATCAGAGGTCTCTAAGAGATAATAGAGGCTAGATAATAGGCTTTATGTAGTCCAGTTGGTCTACCACCTGATTCCACGGGTGAAATATGTAATTGATGTGTATATAGATATGAATAGTGTAATTATTGTTTAGTAATGTGTTCATGCAAGTGTCATCTGCAAAATAGATCTCAGTCTCAGCATGACTCCCTGCTTAAATAAAAGTTAAATAAAATAGTTATATATACATTACCTGTCAAAGGTTTGGACACACCTACTCATTCAATGGTTTTTCTTTATCTTGACTATTTTATACATTTTATTTTTATTTTACCTTTATTTAACTAGGCAAGTCAGTTAAGAACAAATTCTTATTTTCAATGACGGCCTAGGAACAGTGGGTTAATTGCCTGTTCAGGGGCAGAACGACAGATTTGTACCAGATTTTTACAGATTTGTACCTACATTGTAGAATAATAGTGAAGACTTTTCAACTATGAAATAACACATATGTAATTATGTAGTAAACAACATTTTTTAACCCCAAAAAGTATATTTAGTATTTTAGTTTCTTCAATGTAGCCACCCTTATCCTTGATCACAGCTTTGCACACTCTTGGCATTCTCTCAATAAGATTAATGAGGTAGTCCAAGTCATTGTTTTAAAAGTCACAATTAAGTCTCAAGTCTTAGCACTCAAGTGCCAGGTCAAGACCCAAGTCAAGACAGGCAAGTCCGTGTCAAGTCCTAAACTTTGAGTTCCGAGTCCTAAACAAGTCATAATGTGCTCATCACCAAATGTAATACCATTTCATATTTTTTACAAGAGAAATGGTTAGGATATTACATTTACGTAAATCATGAATGCTTTAAAATATATATGTATTTATTACTTTCCAAATAAACATTACATTTCTTTGGAAATACATGGGTAGCCATGAGAAAGACCTCCCATAGCGATCAACTATCGAGGATCACTATGGGGCGCTATCGGGCGATGTAGGCTTGTACAGAATCGTCAAACCTTAACACACAACACACACACCCTCGCTGTGTGTGGTTACAGTAGGCTAACGTATATCAATGGTTTTAGGAACAGCAGTACCATCAGGCAGTATTTAGGCTACCAACTGCCTAGCCAGTTGTAGCTCAACCTTGGTGCAATGATCACGTTCCCGCACTGACTGACTGTGTGGAGGCTCATTGACTTAATGTCACGGTAGCCTACATGCTACACAAGCAAAGTTATATATAGCTGTCGGCTATATTAGCCACGACTTACCGTTCTTTGTGCAGCTTCAAATGTTGAACAAAGTTGGAAGTTGTTGCATCTCTGTCTAATTTTCTTCCCGCATGTTTTGCAAGTTGCAATTAATTTTTTGTTGACTACAGCGTAGTCTTTATATCCAAAATTAATAATTTTGGGTATCATCTCTCCAAGGGTTCTGACTGAATTCACCCACCGACATTCCTCTGCACTGTCACGCACAACTTTGTCTCAGCTGGCACAATTTGATTGGCTGCTGTCCGATTCAAACTATAATCTGTTAACTGAAGAGTTGATGCGCTGCACACTTTCTTAATAGCATTTTTAATATTTGGGCTTGGGGAGGGTATCAAGTCAGTTCGAGTCAAAGGGCTCAAGTCCAAGTTAAAACCTCTGTGGACTAGGGGGCAATATTTTCACGTCCGAATGAAAAGCATGCACAAAGTAAACTGTCAGGCCCAGAAACTAGAATATGCATATAATTAGTAGATTTTTATAGAAACACTCTAAAGTTTCTAAAACTGTTAAAATTATGTCTGTGAGTATAACAGAAGTGATATGACAGGCGAAACCCAGAGGACAAACCAAACCACCCCCAAAAAAAAATCAGTTTACCACTATTTTCAATGACTTATACTAAAATTATAAGCCCAAGTCCTCCCAAATTGCAGTTCCTAGGGCTTCCACTAGATGTCAACAGTCTTTAGAAAGAGTTTCAGGCTGTTGTTTGGAAAAATGAGCCAGAAATTGTAGTTTTTCTAGGTGGCTCCCATTTTGGCCTTAATGTTTCCAAGCGCGTGGAGGAAAGCTCGTTCTTCCTTGTTTATCTCCGGTAAAGACAAGAACGATTCTCCGTCTTAAACTGTATTGTTTATTTGCGTATTAGGATATCTAAGGTTTGGTTATGAATCCATTTTGACGGAGGGAAACTGATTGGATTATTGACTGAAGCGCGCCAGCTAAACTGAGTTTTTATGGATATAAAGAAGGTCATTATCGAACAAAAGGACCATTTGTGATGTAACTGAGACCTTTTGGATTGCCAACAGAAGAAGATAATCAAAGGAAATGCATGTTTTATATCGCTATTTCTGACGTTCGTGTCACACCTCCCTGGTTGACATATGTTTGTCATGAATTTGTATGATGGGGCACTGTCCTCAGAAAATCGCATGGTTTAATTTCGCCGTAAAGCCTTTTTAAAATTTGACGGCTGGATTAACAAGAAGTTAAGCAAACTATGCCCTCTATAATATATTTCATTTTAGTTAGTGCAATTTTTTTAAACAAATATTTAACCTAATTTTAACATTCCCTCATAAAGATCATATGTTCAATTTTATATATATCTTTTCTCCAATCTTCAGAGGTTAAATTAAGAGAAAGAACTATACAAGTTTACAATTGAAGTAACAGGGTTGACCATTTAATCTTAAATCAGCCATACCTACCCTTCTGGGGAACTAAGATTGTTGCGAGCAGCAGGGAGGGACAAACTAAAACAAGCTTAACAAATCATTTGAACTTATTTGCCTACAATATGACACCGCCTGTCTGTGCTCTGCTCAACGTCTAAAATTGTACCCTATACACTATGTAGTATAGTACACTAATTTTGTTCAGGGCTCGTAGGTCTCTGGTTAGAAATAGTTCACTTTATAGGGATTAGGGTGCTATTTTGGATGCACAATCTTTTACAATACAAGATTGAGATGACATGACACTCAGTTGTGGCAAGGCAGGAAAGGATAGAGATGTGAATATTTAGTATCAGGTTATCAGGTCCAGCATCTGTGAGAGACACAATACACCACACTTCAGAGAACAGAGACACAGCATTAATAGGCTACAGGTGAGAGAAATCATTTTTTCATTTGAATTAAAATTTAGATTGATGTAGATTGATGTAGCTTCTGACCAAAACCCAACACATGTAGAAAAACACATATTTTAATCTGAATATTGACAATTCTGAAAATATATGGACACGTTATGATATTTCATGTTTACAAAGTGATCATGTGTCATGCAGTTTCTCTTAATTAGCTTCCTCGGGATCTTTGAGTGCTTCATTGTGATACTAAAAATGCTGCAGACCTAGTCGATGGAACTCAGACTTTTACATGTATTTTTCAACCAGGGTAAAACAAAGGCTTCAGCAGAGTAATATCTAAGATCCTATTGCCTTGTGCATATATAAGATGAGTTAAGTCTGCAATTATAGCGAGATAAATACTTTGCATGATTCTGCTGCTTGTATAACTTTCCTCCTCTCCCCCTCCCTTTCTCATCTCTCTCTCCCCCTCCTTCTCTCTTTACCCTCCCTCCCGCCTTCTGTCACTTTATCTCTCTCTCTCTACCTCTACCTCTCTCTCTCCCTCTGTACCTCTCTCTCTTTGTCTCCTTTCTTACAGTTCTCAAGAATTTTCACACATTACAGTTGACATGAACTTATCTTCAGTCAATGATTCATCCACATCTCCTCCCATCTCCCTCATTGATCCGGGTGTACAGGGTGTTCAAGTGGCACATTTTGTCCCCATGTTAACTGCTTCCTATGCAATCAACATCATCCTGGGTCTCCCCACCAATGTCTACATCCTGTGGCTGATATTGACCGGAGCGGGAGGGACAATGGCCTCAGAGTTCTTTGCTCTCAACCTGACCGTGTCTGAGACCCTCTTCTGTCTCTTTAATGCCGTCCGCATAGCTGAACTCCAGTCTGATGTTGTCCACAAAGTTTCTGCATTTTCTTTTGGGTTAATTTTCTCTGGTCGTCCCCTGTTCCAGTGCTGTATCTGTGTAGAGCGCTACCTGGCGGTGGTCCATCCTGTGGTCTTCCTGAAGTACAAACCCCTGAGATACAGGGTGGGGTGTTGTAGTGTTGTCTGGCTGATGGTGCTTGGGTCCTGCTGTCTATATTTGTTTGAGAATCTTACACCAGTGTCGTTCTACTCTGGCCTTGTCCAATCACTGGTCTATTTTATGCTGATGTCATTCTGCTGCCTCTCAGTTCTCTGGGCTCTGAAACGTCCAGGACCGGGGGATGGGGACAGGGAGGGGACAAACAGCATTAAGATGAAGGCCTTCAAGATCATTTTGATTATCCTGGTGTATGCTACTGTGTCTCAACTCCCAGTGGTAGTGACGGTTCTGACTCATAAATACATTCCCTACATTAACTTTTTTACAGGCATGGCCATTTCTTATGGCATCGTCTTAATCTCTGGGTTTGTGCAGCCCCTCCTCTACCTCCACAGGGTTGGGAAGCTGCCCTGTATCAGAGGTCTCTAAGACAAAAAGTCTAAATCTCTTCAACCAATTAGTGCTTTAAAAATGTTATATATCACTGATTTTGTTTCCCAAGTAATAATGTTTAAATGTATTTCCAATGTAATCAGTAGAAAGTGATGGTTTGATTTCCCCATGTTTTGTTCTGATAATATTGGGTCTGTGATGTATGTACCCACATACTATAGAATGTAAACCAGCCCAAGAACTTCCTAAATCGTCCACATGTATCATTGAAATGTTGATATACAGGCCGGCATTAAATCTGATTGCAATAGTAGACAATGCAGCTTTTAAAGGCAATGGTGTTCGCAGAGATGACATTCAAGGTAAATGCTGCACATGTCAGCTCAACTGGAAATTACCATGAAAGGTCAAGTGATATGACATGATTTTGTACTGAATTCTGGCCATAATTTACTTGTTTGTAAATAGACCTGATGTCTTTCTGTTTCAACTTTAGCGTGATATTTACTGGCAGAGAGACAGACCATTCCACTGGCTAATTCAGAAACAGACTGGCACCAAACATTTACATGTGTTTTCTTTTGAAATGATAGATGGTGATTGTGCTTGAAAGTTACAATGTAGATATTGTTGGGTTGAAGAGATTAAATACATACATATAAAGCTGCTCCCTGTCTGTCTGTCTTCTTTTATGAGAAAAAATAAAATGCATGTCCATATTTTTTTATAGATAAAAACAATAATTATAATAACTATTATTTTATTTCAGTATATTTATCCTTCAAATCAATGGGCAGGTCCAGCTATGATGGTGTCATAAAATTGGAAGGAGGGATGGAGGGCGGCACGCCTTTGTCAGAAGTAATGCACTAAATTGGTAGTAGGCTGCCATCTGGAATGGGAGGGATTCATTCTTGACTTTTAACTCTTTCTCCCTCTTTTACCACTTTCTTGTTTTTGGTCCAGACTGTCTCTCTCTCTGTGTTTCTCTCTCTCTAGCTCTCTTTCTCTATCTCTCTCAAATTAAATACAATTTTATTTGTCACATGCGCCGAATACAACACCTTACAGTGAAATGCTTACTTTACAAGCCCTAACCAACAATGCAGTTAAATAATAAATAAAAGTAACTAATAATTAAATAGCAGCAGTGAAATAACAATAGCGAGGCTATATACAGGGGGTACCGGTATAGAGTCAATGTGCGGGGGCACTGGTTAGTCGAGGTAATATGTACATGTAGGTAGAGTTATTAAAGTGACTATGCATAGATGATAACAGAGAGTAGCAGCAGTGTGAAAGAGATGGGGGGGCAATGCAAGTTGTCTGGGTAGCCATTTGATTACATGTTCAATAGTCTTATGGATTGGTGGTAGAAGTTGTTTACAAGCCTCTTGAATCTAGACTTGATGCTCCGGTACTGCTTATCATGCGGTAGCAGAGAGAACAGTCTATGACTAGGGTGGCTGGAGTCTTTGACAATTTTTGGGGGGCCTTCCTCTAACACCTCCTGGTATAGAGGTCCTGGATCGCAGGAAGCTTGTTCCCAGTGATGTACTGGGCCGTACACACTACCCTCTGCAGTGCCTTGCGGTCGGAGGTTGAGCAGTTGCCGTAGCAGGCAGTGATGCAACCAGTCTGGATGCTCTCGATGGTGCAGCTGTAGAAGCTTTTGAGGATCTGAGGACCCATGACAAGTCTTTTCAGTTTCCTGAGGGAGAATAGGTTTGCTCATGCCCTCTTTTGACTGTCTTGGTGAGCTTGGAACGTGTTAGTTTGTTGGTTATTTGGACACCAAGGAACTTGAAGCTCTCAACCTGCTCCACTACAGCCCCGCCCATGAGAATGGTGGCGTGCTCAGTCTTCCTTTTCCTGTAGTCCAAAATCATCTCCTTCGCCTTGATCATGCTGAGGGAGAGGTTGTTGTCCTGGGACCACGACAACAATATGCTTGTCTCGTTGTTGCTGGTGATCACTGTTGTGCCATCGACAAACTTAATGATGGGTTTGGAGTTGTGTATGGCGCCGACAGAGATGGCCGCCTCGCTTCACCTTCTCAGGAAACTATGCGACCCAAAACAACGGCGCCGCATGAGGGGCAGAAGAAGAGGTCTTCTGGTCAGGCTCCGTAGACGGGCACATCGTGCACCGCTCCCAAGTTTACTATTTGCCAACGTCCAGTCTCTTGACAACAAGGTAGACGAAATCCGAGCAGGGGTTGCCTTCCAGAGAGACAACAGAGATTGTAACGTTCTTTGTTTCACAGAAACATGGCTCACTCGAGACACACTATAGGAGTCGGTACAGCCACTTGGTTTCTTCACGCATCGCGCTGACAGAGACAAACATCTCTCTGGTAAGAAGAAGAGCGGGGGGTATGCCTTATCATTAATGAGACGTGGTGTGATCATAAGATCATACATGAACTCAAGTCCTTTTGTTCAACTGCATCACATGACCTGGCCTCCACAATCACCTGACCTCAACCCAATTGAGATGGTTTGGGATGAGTTGGACCGCAGCGTGAAGGAATAGCAGCCAACAAGTGCTCAGCATGTGTGGGAATTCCTTCAAGACTATTGGAAAAGCATTCCTCATGAAGCTGGTTGAGAGAATGCCAAGAGTGTGCCAAGCTGTCATCAAGACAAGGGGAGGCTACTTTGAAGAATCTAAAATATATTTTTATTTGTGATACACTTTTTTGGTTACTACATGATTTCATGTATTATTTCATAATTCTGATGTCCGTTCATCATCCATTCATTGTGTGGGACGACCACAAAAACCTGGAGTATCTCCGCACCACCAAGCACCTCAACATCAGGCAAGTGATGTGCTGTTTACCCGGTTCAACTTTTCCCTCTCCTACCAGCCGGGGTCCAAGAACGTCAATCCGAATGCCCTTTCTTGCCACTGTAACCCCACTTTTATCACCCCGAAGCCCAAGACCATCCTTCCCACCCCATGCCTGGCGATGGCACTCAGCTGGGGTATAGGGAAACAGGTCTGGGAGAAGCAGCGGTCCCAGCCAAACCCTGGGAGGGGCCCAGATAACCCGTGTTTGTGCCCGACGCTGTCCGCTCCGTGGACCTGGAGTGGGCTCATTCCTCCAGGCTTGCCTGTCACCTGGGCTCTCATCGAACCCTGGCCTTCGTGCAACATCGCTTTTGGTGGCCTGCTATGGTTCCATATCTTTTCACGTTTGTCGCTGCCTGCACGGTCTGCGCACAGAACAAAACTTAAAGCATGTTCGCAAGTGGACGTTCACCCCAAGCATACTTCCAAAGTTGTGGAAAAATGGCTTCTTATGGCTGCAATCCCGTTAACGGGATCGGTATGACAACAGCCAGTGAAAGTGCAGGGCGCCAAATTCAAACAACAGAAATCTCATAATTAAAATTCCTCAAACATACAAGTATTTTATACAATTTTAAAGGTAATCTTGTTGTTGATCCCACCACAGTGTCCAATTTCAAAAAAGCTTTACAGCGAAAGCACCAAAAACGATTATGTTAGGTATCAAATCACAGAAAAACAGCCATTTTTCCAGCCAAAGACAGGAGTCAGAAAATGCAGAAATAGAGATAAAATGAATCACTAACCTTTGATGATCTTCATCAGATGATACTCATAGGACTTCATGTTACACAATACATGTATGTTTTGTTCGGTAAAGTTCATATTCATATTTATATGAAAAAAACTCAGTAAACATTGACGCGTTATGTTCAGTAGTTCTAAAAACATCCAGTGATTTTGCAGAGAGCCACATCAATCTCCAGAAATACTCATAATAAACGTTGACCAAATATCAAGTGTTATTCATGGAATTTTAGATCCACTTCTCCTAATTAATGCAACCTCTCTGTCAGATTTTAAAAAATCTTTACGGAAAAATCAAACCATGCATAATCTGAGGTCGACGCTCAGAGCCCAATCAAGACAAAAATATATTTGCCAAATTGTGCAGTCAACAGAAGTCACAAATAACATTATAAATATTCACTTACCTTTGATGATCTTCATCAGAATGCACTCCCAGGAATCCCAAGTGCACAATAAATGTTTGACTTGTTCGGTAATGTAGCTATTTGTACATAAATGATGGACCTTTGTTAGCGCGTTTGGTAAACAAATCCAAGGTCACGAAGAGCATTCACTAAAAGCACATGAAAAAAAGTTTCATTACAGTCAGTAGAAACATGTCAAACGATGTATTGAATAAATCTTTAGGATGTTTTTAACAAATCTTCAATAGTGTTCCAACCGGAGAATTCCTTTGTCTTCAGAAATGCGATTGAACAGAACTCACTCTCACATGAACGCACATCATCAGCGCATGTTCAGGTCATGGTAGACCTTACTCAGTCCCCTCTCATTCGGCCCCACTTCACAGTAGAAGCATCAGACAAGGTTCTGAAGACTGTTGACATCTAGTGGAAGCGTTAGGAAGTGCAAAATGACCCATATCCCACTGTGTAGGCGATGAGTTGAAAAACTACAAACCTCAGATTTCCCACTTCCTGGTTGGATTCTTTCTCAGGTTTTTGCCTGCCATATGAGTTCTGATATACTCACAGACATCATTCAAACAGTTTTAGAAACTTCGGAGTGTTTTCTATCCACATATACTAATAATATGCATATATTAGCATCTGGGACTGAGGAGCATTCATCCAAGCTACTCAATACTGCCCCGCAGCCCTAAGAAGTTTAAAGGGCAACAAAGTCAAGGTATTGGAGTGGCCATCACAAAGCCCTGCCCACAATCCTATGAAAAATTTGTTCTGGCAGAACTGAAATAGTGATTGAGAGCAAGGAGGCCTATAAACCTGACACCAGCTCTGGCAGGAGGAATGGGCCAAAATTCACCCAAATTATTATGGGAAGTTTGTGGAAGGCTTCTCAAAATATTTGATCCAAGTTAAACAATTTAAAGGCAATGCTACCAAATACTAAGTGAGTATTAGTAAAAGTCTGACCCACTGGGAATGTGACAAAATAAATAAAAGCTGAAATATATAATTATCTCTACTATCATTCTGACAGTTCACATTATTAAAATAAAGTGTTGATGCTAACTGACCTAAAACAGGGACATTTTATTCGGATTAAATGTCAGGAATTGTGAATTTGAGTTTACATGTATTTGGCTAAGGTGTATGCAAACTTCCGACTTCAACTGTATATGGTACTTTTCATTACAAGAAGATTCTCGACTTCTCAATTTGCCTAAATAATCCCAAGACCTCTGTGAAAGACAGAGTTTTACCTCACAGCTCCAGTCATTTGCATCAGCAGCCTGAGCCGCTGGCCGTGTTTGTTTCTCCCTGTAGCTCAGCCACGTTGACTGTCTAATAATCAGTACACACTTGGAGCAGCGCTGACCTTGGATGTGTCCTGCATGACACCTTATTCCCATTTAGTACATTACCAAAGTGCTCTGGATAAAAATAGTGCACTGTATAGGGAATAGGGTACCATTTGGGACTTCCCTGCTTTACCTTCAAACAAAAGACCTAAACTAAACGTAAACCACAGAATCATTCATTTTAAATCAATGTTCAGAACAGCCTTGTCATTAGGAATAGTAATGAAAACAGTTAAATATGCTGTTGAACCTATGATATGAATGGGTGTAATGCATCAATATCTTCTCATGAGACATCAGTTTAGCATTATGTAGATACTATCAGCGATAAGATGACAAAAATAACTTCATTGTTTGCCATTAGTCTTTAATCTCATTCTAACATTTATACTGTTATATAAACTGTCTTCTGTAGGACAGGGAACCCTCTAAGTCAATTGCTCTTCTGAGAAGTTCTGTTAATTTCCAATGTATTGTTTTTAACTGTATACTTGTCATTTTATACTATGATCATGACCTTGAATATCACTCCCTCAGCATGATGTTAGATCCTGACCCAATATTCAACAGGAGTAGTCCCAAACTACCCTCTGTAGTGCATTGCGGTCATAGGCCGAGTAGTTGCCATATCAGGCAGTGATGCAACCTGCTCTCAATGGTGCAGATGTCAAACTTTTTTGAGGATCTGAGGACCCTTGCCAAAAAAATTAAGTTTCCTGAGGGGGAATAGGCTTTGTCATGCCCTCTTCACGACTGTCTTTGTGTGTTTGGACCATTCTAGTTTGTTGGTGATGTGGACACCAAGGAACTTGAAGCTCTCAACCTGCTCCACTACAGCCCCATCGATGAATGAAAGCGTGCTCAGTCCTCATTTTCTTGTAGTCCACATTCATCTCCTTAGTCTTGGTTAAGTTTAGGGATAGTTGTTATTCTGGCACCACCCGGCAGGTCTCTGACATCCTCCTTGTACTCTGTCTTGTCATTGTAGGTGATCAGGCCTCCCACTGTTGTGTCATCTGCAAACTTAATGATGATGTTAGAGTCGTGCCTGCCCATGCAATCATGGGTGAACAGTGACTACAGGAGGATACTGAGCATGTAACCCTGAGGGGTTCCAGCATTGAGAATCAGCGTTTCAGATGTGTTGCTACCACCACCACCACCTGGGGGCGGCCCGTCAGGAAGTCCAGGATCCAGTTGCAGAGGGAGGTGTTTAGTCCCTGGATCCTTAGCTTAGTGATGATCTTTGAGGGTACTATGGTGTTGAACGCTGAGCTGTAGTCAACGAATAGTATTCTCATGTAGGTGTTCCTTTTTTCTAGGTGGGAAAGGGCAGGGTGGAGTGCAATAGAGATTGCATCATCTGTGAATCTGGGCAGTATGGAAATTGGAGTGGGTCTTGGGTTTCTGGGACAATGTTGTTGATGTGAGCCATTACCAGCCTTTAAAATCACATAATGGGTACCTACCTGAGTGCTACGGGTCTGTAGTCATTTAGGCAGGTTGTCTGTTTGAAACATGTTGGTATTACAGACTCAATCAGGGACATGTTGAAAATGTCAGTGAAGACACCTGCCAGTTGGTCAGCACATGCCCAGAACACATGTCCTGGTAATCCGTCTGGACCCGCGGCCTTGTGAATGTTGACCTTTTTAAAGGTCTTACCCAAAACGGCTACGGAGAGCGTGATCACACAGTAGTCCAGGACAGCTGATGCTCTCATGCATCCCTCAGTGTTGAATACCTCGAAACGAGCATAGAAGTGATTTAGCTCATCTGGTAAGCTCGTGTCACTGGGTAGCTTGTGGCTGTGCTTCTCTTTGTAGTCTGTAATAGTTTGCAAGCCCTGCCACCTAAGATGAGCATCGGAGCCGGTGAAGTACGATTCAATCTTATCCCTGTATTGGCGCTTTGCCTGTATGATGGTTCGTTGGAGGGCATAGCAGGATTTCTTATAGCCTTCCGGGTTAGAGCCCTGTACCTTGAAAGCAGCAGCTTTACCCTTTAGCTCGGTACGAATGTAGCCTGTAATCCATGGCTTCTGGTTGGGGTATGTACGTACAGTCACTGTGGGGACGATGTCCTCAATACACTTATTGATAAAGCCAGTGAGTGATGTGGTGTACTCCTCAATACCATTGGAAGAATCCCGGAACATGTTCCAGTCTGTGACAGCAAAACAGTTCTATAGTTTAGCATCTGCTTCATCTGACCACTTTTTTTTTATAGACAGTCACTGGTGCTTCCTGCTTTAATTTTTGCTTGTAAGCAGGAATCAGGAGGATAGAATTGTGGTCAGATTTACCAAATGGAGGGCGAGGGAGAGCTTTGTATGCATCTCAGTGTGTGGAGTACAGGTGTTCCAGAATTTTTTCCCCTCTGGTTATGCATTTGAAATGTTGATAGAGGTGAGGTAAAACTGATTTAAATTCCCTGCATTGAAGTCCCCGGCCACTGGGAACATGCCTCTGTTTGCTTATTTCCTTACACAGCTGACTTGCGGTCTTAGTGCCAGCATCCGTCTGTGGTGGTAAATAAACAGCCACAAAGAGTATAGATGAAAACTCTCTTGGCAAATAGTGTGGTCTACAATTTATCATACGATACTCTACTTCAGGCAAGCAAAAACTAGAGACTTCCTTAGATGTCGTGCACCAGCTGTTGGTTACAAATATGCACAGACCACACCCCCTCGTCTTACCATGGTGTGCTGTTCTATCTAAACGGTGCAGCGAATATCCCACTAGCTGAATATCATAGTCATCATGCAACCACTATTCCGTAAAACATAAGATGTTACAGTTTTTGATGTCCCGTTGGTAGTATATTCGTCATCGTACCTCATCTAGTTTATTATCCAACGATTGTACGTTTGCGAGTAATATTGATGGTAACAGAAGCTTTCCACTCGCCTTCTGTGACCCTTACGAGGCACCCTTCTCGGTGTCCTCTGTGCCTGCGTCTCTTCCTCTTGCCAATAACGGAGATCTTGGCCTTGTCGGTTGTTCGAAGAATATCCCGTGCGTCCTGCTTGTTGAAGAAAATCAGTTAGACTTTTACACTTTAAAACTTCATAAACATGAAATTCATAGCATACGATATCAAGGAAATCATGTTTGTTCTTGGATGTAGCATTTCCCAACTCTGTGTTTAACAAGTAGACCTTTAGTGGCAACATCAACATCCTCATCAATCATGTTGATAGGTGTGGTTCATGTCACACTGAGGAGGATATGTACATGTCATTTGGTCCTTGGATGGACAAAGGTTTGTAATGTGATGCCACACAGGTATGTAGGCAGGAATTTGATGAATGGATGTATGCTTCTCAGTTCTAAGGAGACACATTAATGAAATGTTGTCTCATTTGTAAACATCTGACTCAAATATCAAGTCAACTAGTAACAGAATCGATCTCCTCAGTACCTATTAATGAACTAAGTGCACACTGACCATTGTAGCAGTGTAAGCTAGCACAGTAGTGGACAACTATCCCAGAATGGAAATATCTGACTTGTTCTCTCATTTGTTTACACATGCATGCATGCACTAGCAAAAAATCTATGTGAGACTGGTGTTGTGTGTGAGCACCATGGAGCACACAATCAATTTCGCAATTATGGCCTAACACGCGGCCTGACTTCCGCCTGAACAGGGTTTAATTGCGAGCCCTTCTTGTGATGTTGAATCATGAGCATCACCATGGCTGGGGCAAGAGCATTGAGATCCTGGTGTTCCTCTTTTGGCTCACGAGCGGGACGTCCTGCAGAGTGGCTTCTCAGGCCTTCGGGATACCAGAGTCTAGAGTACACCTGTTCATACATCGCGTGGCAGATGAGCTGTTCGCCATGGTCAGCAGATTCTGATTACCATTGTCGGAGGAGGAGCACGAGAAGCGGGGGAGTGGTTTACCAGGCTTGCACGTCACCCATCCTGCTCTCGAAGAGCAGTTGGAGTGATCAATGGGTGCCATATAAGGATCAATGTTCCTGGAGAGCAGTTGGAGTGATCAATGGGTGCCATATAAGGATCAATATTCCTGAAGAGCAGTTGGAGTGATCAATGGGTGCCATATAAGGATCAATGTTCCTGGAGAGCAGTTGGAGTGATCAATGGGTGCCATATAAGGATCAATGTTCCTGGAGAGCAGTTGGAGTGATCAATGGGTGCCATATAAGGATCAATGTTCCTGGAGAGCAGTTGGAGAGATCAATGGGTGCCGTATAAGGATCAATGTTCCTGGAGAGCAGTTGGAGAAATCAATGGGTGCCATATAAGGATCAATGTTCCTGGAGAGCAGTTGGAGAAATCAATGGGTGCCATATAAGGATCAATGTTCCTGGAGAGCAGTTGGAGAAATCAATGGGTGCCATATAAGGATCAATGTTCCTGGAGAGCAGTTGGAGTGATCAATGGGTGCCATATAAGGATCAATGTTCCTGGAGAGCAGTTGGAGTGATCAATGGGTACCAGATGTCCAGTGCTGCGGAAACAGAAAGCTCTACACCTCAATGCAGCTACAGACTGTCTACGACTCCTGGGGTAGATACATCGACATCTATGCTGGCTATCCCGGCTCGTGAACACCTCAAACTTTTCTTCTGGGCGATGGAGGTTACTTGTGTTTGGAAGAGCACAAATCCATCCTCACCCCGTACAAGAAGCCCTTGAAATTTGCAGCCCAGGACCTTTTCAACTTCCACCACCACAAGGGTCGATGCATCATTGAAATGGTCCTTCGGGTCGATGAAGTGCAATCTTCCTCCAAGCCCTAGAGGTGCATTTCTCTTAGTCCCGTTGGTCATTGCCAGTTGCACCGTCCTTCACATCTGTGTTGGTGTAGGGGATGTGTTGTCACCTGCTGATGATGAGAGGGTTGAAGAGGAGGAAGGAGAAGAAGAAAGAGATGAGATACAGGGGGCTTTCAGTGGAAACACCACGCGGTGTGTCAGCCTCTCTGCAGCCTCTCTGCAGCCTCTCTGCAGAAGTGTCGGCTCATCGAGAGCAGTGACTTAACTTATACCTTGACTGACTGACTGGACGTATACCTTGATTTGTTGTCCTGATTGACCTTTCCTGTCATTGTTAATTGTTACATCATTGAATGTCTAGTTGTATTGAAATGGGTTTGCAATCAGTTCTTTACCACTACTGACTCCTGTCATCCACTGGAGTCTTATTTGCAATCAGTTCTTTACCACTACTGACTCATGTCATCCACTGGAGTCTTATTTGCAATCAGTTCTTTACCACTACTGACTCATGTCATCCACTGGAGTCTTATTTGCAATCAGTTCTTTACCACTACTGACTCCTGTCATCCACTGGAGTCTTATTTGCAATCAGTTCTTTACCACTACTGACTCCTGTCATCCACTGGAGTCTTATTTGCAATCAGTTCTTTACCACTACTGACTCCTGTCATCCACTGGAGTCTTATTTGCAATCAGTTCTTTACCACTACTGACTCCTGTCATCCACTGGAGTCTTATTTGCAATCAGTTCTTTACCACTACTGACTCCTGTCATCCACTGGAGTCTTATTGACAATCAGTTCTTTACCACTACTGACTCATGTCATCCACTGGAGTCTTATTTGCAATCAGTTCTTTACCACTACTGACTCCTGTCATCCACTGGAGTCTTATTTGCAATCAGTTCTTTACCACTACTGACTCCTGTCATCCACTGGAGTCTTATTTACAATCAGTTCTTTACCACTACTGACTCCTGTCATCCACTGGAGTCTTATTTACAATCAGTTCTTTACCACTACTGACTCCTGTCATCCACTGGAGTCTTATTTACAATCAGTTCTTTACCACTACTGACTCCTGTCATCCACTGGAGTCTTATTTACAATCAGTTCTTTACCACTACTGACTCCTGTCATCCACTGGAGTCTTATTTACAATCAGTTCTTTACCACTACTGACTCCTGTCATCCACTGGAGTCTTATTTGCAATCAGTTCTTTACCACTACTGACTCCTGTCATCCACTGGAGTCTTATTTACAATCAGTTCTTTACCACTACTGACTCCTGTCATCCACTGGAGTCTTATTTGCAATCAGTTCTTTACCACTACTGACTCCTGTCATCCACTGGAGTCTTATTTGCAATCAGTTCTTTACCACTACTGACTCCTGTCATCCACTGGAGTCTTATTTGCAATCAGTTCTTTACCACTACTGACTCCTGTCATCCACTGGAGTCTTATTTGCAATCAGTTCTTTACCACTACTGACTCCTGTCATCCACTGGAGTCTTATTTACAATCAGTTCTTTACCACTACTGACTCATGTCATCCACTGGAGTCTTATTTACAATCAGTTCTTTACCACTACTGACTCATGTCATCCACTGGAGTCTTATTTGCAATCAGTTCTTTACCACTACTGACTCCTGTCATCCACTGGAGTCTTATTTACAATCAGTTCTTTACCACTTATGACTCCTGTCATCCACTGGAGTCTTATTTACAATCAGTTCTTTACCACTACTGACTCCTGTCATCCACTGGAGTCTTATTTACAATCAGTTCTTTACCACTACTGACTCCTGTCATCCACTGGAGTCTTATTTGCAATCAGTTCTTTACCACTACTGACTCCTGTCATCCACTGGAGTCTTATTTGCAATCAGTTCTTTACCACTACTGACTCCTGTCATCCACTGGAGTCTTATTTACAATCAGTTCTTTACCACTACTGACTCATGTCATCCACTGGAGTCTTATTTGCAATCAGTTCTTTACCACTACTGACTCATGTCATCCACTGGAGTCTTATTTACAATCAGTTCTTTACCACTACTGACTCCTGTCATCCACTGGAGTCTTATTTACAATCAGTTCTTTACCACTACTGACTCCTGTCATCCACTGGAGTCTTATTTGCAATCAGTTCTTTACCACTACTGACTCCTGTCATCCACTGGAGTCTTATTTGCAATCAGTTCTTTACCACTACTGACTCCTGTCATCCACTGGAGTCTTATTTACAATCAGTTCTTTACCACTACTGACTCATGTCATCCACTGGAGTCTTATTTACAATCAGTTCTTTACCACTACTGACTCCTGTCATCCACTGGAGTCTTATTTACAATCAGTTCTTTACCACTACTGACTCCTGTCATCCACTGGAGTCTTATTTACAATCAGTTCTTTACCACTACTGACTCATGTCATCCACTGGAGTCTTTATTTGTGAACTTACCACAACGTATGTTATCACATGACTGTGTAAATGTAGTCAGATACCAATACAATACTTCATTCTTTCAACCAAACCTAACCCTAACCTTTGCCCTGAAGTTAACCCCTTACGCTACACCCATCTCCCAAAGACTAACCTCAACCCCTCACCTTAACACATAACTTTAGCTCTGAATTGAACACATTTGGATCCCTATGCCTAATCCTAACCTATGGATCTATCCGGTTGAAAATACACTTCATAAACTATATCTATTTATTTTATTTTTACTGCCACGTCACATGGCTAGTACGTATCCTGTCTCTAGCTACTATATAGATGCAGTCACTTACAAAACCTCCTCAATCAGTCATAGACTGTGTATGGCCATTAGGTTCTGACAAACACCATCATTTGCATATGTGTAATGACCTGCTGCACCTGTTTGTGACTCACAGGTGTACAAGCTGGGCCTAATAGACCTGGCTAGATTTCAGAACTCAGCAAATGGAAAACGTTTTGAATGAGGTTAAAACCAAAGATGAGCTTTCTAACTGGATACGGAACCCATTTCCATGTGTTTTGCCCCTGTTATGTTGTGCCTGTTGTGTATGACCCAGCATTTACAATGCCGGTCAAAAGTTTGGACACACCTAATCATTCAAGGGTTTCTTTATTTTTACTATTTTCTACATTGTATAATAAAAGTGAAGATATAACAACTATGAAATAACACAATCATGTAGTAACCAAAACAGTGTTAAACAAGCAAAATAGTAGAAAAAAGTTTTAAAAACTAAACAATGTAAGCCTTCAATGAGTAGGTGTGTCCAAACGTTTGATTGGTACTCGAGGTGAAATAATAATACTAGTATGTACAAAATTACAATACCCAAAGGCAATCTATCAATGGAATGACTCAGCCACCACTACATCAGAGACCACTGATAGAGGACAGTGTCCAAGCCATGGGGAGGAAGAGGAGGGGCTAACACAGGACAGCGTCCCAGCCCTGTGGAGGTAGAAGAGGGACTGATACAGAAATGTGTCCAAGCCCTGTGGAGGTAGAGGAGAGGCTGATACAGGACAGTGTAACAGCCCCGTGGAGATAGAAGAGGGACTGATACAGAAATGTGGAGGGACTGATACCAAGCCCTGTGGAGGTAGAGGAGGGCTGATACAGGACAGCGTAACAGCCCTGTGGAGATAGAAGAGGGACTGATACAGGACAATGTGTCCAACAGCCCTGTGGAGGTAGAGGAGGGACTGATACAGGACAGTGTAACAGCCCCGTGGAGATAGAGGAGGGACTGATACAGGACAGTGTAACAGCCCTGTGGAGATAGAGGAGGGACTGATACAGGACAGTGTAACAGCCCTGTGGAGATAGAGGAGGGACTGATACAGGACAGTGTAACAGCCCTGTGGAGATAGAGGAGGGACTGATACAGGACAGTGTAACAGCCCCGCGGAGATAGAGGGACTGATACAGGACAGTGTAACAGCCCCATGGAGATAGAGGTGGGGCTGATACAGGACATTGTCCCAGATCTGTGGAGGTAGAGGAGGGACTGATACAGGATAGTGTACCAGCCCTGTGGATGAAGAGGAGGGCTGAAACAAGACAGTGTCCCAGCACAGTTTAGGTAGAGGGGCTCATACGGGACACTATACCAGCCCTGTAGAGGTAGTGGAGAGGTTGAAACACAACAGTGTCCCAGCCCTGTTTATGTAATGGAGAGAATGATACAGCACTGTGTCCCAGCCCTGTGGATGTAGAGGAGGGACTGATACTGGACAATGTACCAGCCCTGTAGAGGTAGTGGAAAGGTTGATACAGGACAGTGTCCCAGCCCTGTGGATGTAGAGGAGGGACTGATACTGGACAATGTACCAGCCCTGTAGAGGTAGTGGAAAGGTTGATACAGGACAGCGTCCCAGCCCTGTAGAGGTAGAAGAGTGTCTGAAACATGACAGGATCCCAGCCTTGTTTAGGCATAAGAGGGGCTGATACAGGACTGTGCCCAAGCCCTGTGGAGGTAGAGGGACAGATACAGGACAGTGTACCAGGCTTGTTTAGGTAGAGGCGTGGCTGATACAGCACTGTGTCCAAGCCATTTGGTTGTAGAGAAGGGGCTGATACAGGACAGTGTCCCAGCCATGTGGAGGTAGATGAGGGGCTGATACAGGACAGTGTCCCAGCCATGTGGAGGTAGATGAGGGGCTGATACAGGACAGTCTCCCAGCCCTGTGGAAGTGGAGGAGGGGCTGATACAGAACAGTGTCCCAGACCTGTGTAGGTGGAGGAAGGGCTGATACAGGACAGTGTCCCAGCCATGTGGAGGTAGATGAGGAGCTGATACAAGACAGCATCCTAGCCCTGTGGATGTAGAGGGGCTGAAACATGACAGTGTTCCAGCCATGTGGAGGTAGATGAGGGGCTGATACAGGACTGAGCATCCTGCCCTGTGGATGTAGAGGGGCTGAAACATGACAGTGTTCCAGCCCTGTTTAGGAAGAAGGCAGAGGCTGATACAACATAGTGCCCCAGCCTTGTTGAAGTAGAGGAGGGGCTGATACAGGACAGTGTCCCAGCCCTGTGGAGGTAGAGTAGAGGAGGGGCTGAAACATGACAGTGTCCCAGCCCAGTTTATGTTGGGCAGAGGCTGAAACAGCACTGTGTCCCAGATGTGTGTATTGTTTAGAAAGAGGGGCTGAAACAGACTGTGTCCCAGCCCTATTTAGGTAGAGGACGGGCTGATAGACGACAGTGACCCAGCCCTGCAGAGGTATGGGAGGGGTTGATACAGCACTGTGTTCCAGCTCTATGGATGTAGAGGATTGGCTAATACAACACAGCCTTCCCAGTCCCAGCCCTGTTGAAGTAGAGGAGGGGGGGCTGATACAGGACAGTTTCCCAGCCCTGTTGAGGTAGAGGAGGGGCTGATACAGCACTGTTTCCCAGCCTTGTGGATGTGGAGGAGGGGCTGATACAGGACCATGTACAAGCCCTGTGGAGGAAGAGGAGGGACTGATACAGGACAGTGTGCCAGCCCTGTGGAGGTAGAGGAGGGAATGATAAAGTAATGTGTCCCAGCCCTGTGGATGTAGTGGAGGTGCTGATGCAGGACAGTGTCCCAGCCCTGTTAAGGTAGAGGATGGGCTGACACAAGACAGTGTCCCAGACCTGTGGAGGAAGAGGAGAGGCTGATACAGGACAATGTACCAGCCCTGTGGAGGTAGAGGAGGAACCGACAAAGAACAGTGTACCTGCCCTGTGGATGAAGAGCAGGAGCTGAAACATGACAGTGCCCCAGCACATTTTAGGTAGAGAAGGGTCTGATACAACACAGTGTCCCAGCCCTGCGGATGTAGAGGAGGGGCTGATACAGGACACTATACCAGCCTTGTGGAGGTAGAGGGAATTATATAGCAATGTGTCCAAGCCCTGTGGATGTAGAGGAGGTGTCACGCCCTGGTCAAAGTATTTTGTGTTTATCTGCATGTATTGGGTCAGGCCAGGGTGTGGCATGGGTTTTTTGTATGTGGTGTGTATATATTGGGATTGTAGCTAGTGGGGTGATCTAGCAAAGTCTATGGCTGTCTGGAGTGGTTCTCAATCAGAGGCAGGTGTTTATCGTTGTCTCTGATTGGGAACCATATTTAGGCAGCCATATTCTTTGAGTTTGTCGTGGGTGATTGTCCTTAGTGTCCTTGTAACTATCTACTGTTAGTTTGCACCAGTTTAGGCTGTTTCAGTTTTCATTACGTTTATTGTTTTTTGTATTGATTCGTGTTTACTTTGTTTTTATTAAACATGGATCGCAATCTACACGCTGCATTTTGGTCCGAATCTCCTTCACCACACCTAGAAAACCGTTACAGAATCACCCACCCGAAACGGACCAAGCAGCGTGTCAACAGGCAGGAGCAGCCCAAAGAGGAGATGCGCAATAAGGATTTCTGGACATGGGAGGAAATCCTTGACGGGAGAGGACCCTGGGCTAAACCAGGGGAGTGTAGCCGCCCAAAGGTGCAGCAGGAGAAGAGGCAACTGGAGCAGCCCAAGGAGGAGGACGAACTGGACGGTAAAGGACCCTGGGCTCAGCCTGGAATATATCAACCCCAAGGAAGAACTGGAGGCGGTGAGAGCGGAGAGGCGCCGGTATGAGGAGCTAGCACGGCGACTCGGAAGGAAGCCTGAGAGTCAGCCCCAAACATTTCTTGGGGGGCTCAGGGAGAGTGTGGCAGAGTCAGGAGTCAGACCTGAGCCAACTCTCCCTGTTTATCGTGAGGAGCCAAGGAGGAGACCAGAACCAGAGCCGGTGTTGGAGGTGAGCGAAGCAGAGACTGTGAAGGAGTTAATGGGGAAATTGGAGGAGATAGAAATGAGGGAGTTGCTGTGTTGGTGCTTTTTGCATGGAATTCGCCCGACGGAACGTGTCGGGGATTTGATGGCACCTGGGTCAGCGCTCCATACTCGTCCTGAGGTGCGTGTTAGTCGGCTGGTGAAGTTGGTGCCAGCCTCAAGCATCAGGCCTCCTGTGCACATCCCTAGCCTTGCACGTCCTGTGCCAGCACTGCTCTCAAGATCTCCAGTACGCCTTCACGGTCGAGCCCATCCTGTGCCACCTCCACACACCAGCCCTCCGGTAGCAGCTCCCCGCACCAGGCTTCCTGTGCGTGTCCTCGGTTCAGTTCCACCAGTGCCAGCACCACGCATCAGGCCTACAGTGTGCCTCGCCTCTCCAGTGCTGTCGGAGTCTCCCGCCTGTCTAGCGCTATCAGAGCCTTCCTCCTCTCCAGCGCTGCCGGAGTCTCCTGCCTGTTCAGCGCAGCCAGAGCCTTTCTCCTCTCCTGCGCTACCGGAGTCTCCCGCCTGTTCAGCGCAGCTAGAGCCTTCTTCCTCTACAGTCTGCAAGGTGCTGCCAGCCTGCATGGAGCAGCCAGAGTTGCCAGCCTGCATGGAGCAGTCAGAGCTGTCAGTCTGCATGGAGCAGTCAGAGCTGTAAGTCTGCATGGAGCAGCCAGAGCTGTCAGTCTGCATGGAGCAGCCAGAGCTGTCAGTCTGCATGGAGCAGCCAGAGCTGTCAGTCTGCAAGGTGCTGCCAGCCTGCATGGAGCAGCCAGAGCTGTCAGCCTGCATGGAGCAGTCAGAGCTGTCAGTCTGCATGGAGCAGTCAGAGCTGTCAGTCTGCATGAAGCAGCCAGAGCTGTCAGTCTGCATGAAGCAGACAGAGCTGTCAGTCTGCAAGGAGCTGTCAGTCTTCAAGGAGCTGCCAGTCTGCAAGGAGCTGCCAGTCTTCAAGGAGCTGCCAGTCTGCAAGGAGCTGCCAGTCTGCCCAGCGCCGCCAGTGCCCCCAGTCTGCCCAGCGCCGCCAGTCTGCCCAGCGCCGCCAGTCTGCCCAGCGCCGCCAGTCTCCCAGCGCCGCCAGTCTGCCCAGCGCCGCCAGTCTGTCAGGATCAGTTAGATCCGCCAGTCAGCCAGGATCCGCCAGTCGGCCAGGATCTGCCAGTCGGCCAGGATCAGTTAGATCCGCCATTAAGCCAGGATCCGCCAGTCTGCCAGGATCCACCAGTCTGCCAGGATCCACCAGAAGTGCCAGTCAGCCAGGATCCGCCAGAGGTGCCAGTCGGCCAGGATCTGCCCATCGGCCAGGATCTGCCAGTCGGCCAGGATCAGTTAGATCCACCATTAAGCCAGGATCCACCAGTCTGCCAGGATCCACCAGAGGAGTGCCAGTCAGCCAGGATCCGCCAGAGGTGCCAGTCGGCCAGGATCTGCCAGTCGGACAGGATCTGCCAGTCGGCCAGGATCCGCCAGTCAGTCAGGATCCGCCAGTCTGCCAGGATCCGCCAGAACTTCCAGTCGGCCAGGATATGCCAGTCAGCCAGGATCTGCCAGTCAGCCAGGATCCGCCAGTCAGCCAGGATCCACCAGTCAGCCAGGATCCGCCAGTCAGCCAGGATCAGCCAGATCCGCTAGTCAGCCAGGATCTGCCAGTCAGCCAGGATCTGCCCGAACCACCAGCCAGCCAGGATCTGGTAGATCCATCAACCTGCCTGAGCTTTCCTCTCACTCCTGAGCTTCCTCTCACTCCTGAGCTTCCTCTCACTCCTGAGCTCCTCTCACTCCCGAGCTTTCTCTCACTCCCGAGGTTTCTCTCACTCCCGAGCTTTCCCTCAGTCCCGAGCTGCCTCAGTCCCGAGCTGCCCTTCAGTCCCGATCTGCTCATCAGTCCAGTGGGGTTCTGGGTGAGGACTACTAGGCCATGGTCGGCGGCGAGGGTGGACAATCCAGGGACGCGAGGAGAGGGGACTAAGACATTGACTGAGTGGGGTCCACGTCCCGCGCCTGAGCCGCCACCATGGACAGACGCCCACCCGTACCCTCCCTATTGTTTTGAGGTGCGTTCGGGAGTCCGCACCTTAGGGGGGTTCTGTCACGCCCTGGTCAAAGTATTTTGTGTTTATCTGCATGTATTGGGTCAGGCCAGGGTGTGCCATGGGGTTTTTGTATGTGGTGTGTATATATTGGGATTGTAGCTAGTGGGGTGATCTAGCAAAGTCTATGGCTGTCTGGAGTGGTTCTCAATCAGAGGCAGGTGTTTATCGTTGTCTCTGATTGGGAACCATATTTAGGCAGCCATATTTTTTGAGTTTGTCGTGGGTGATTGTCCTTAGTGTCCTTGTAACTGTCTAGTGTTAGTTTGCACCAGTTTAGGCTGTTTCAGTTTTCATTACGTTTATTGTTTTTTGTATTGATTCGTGTTTACTTTGTTTTTATTAAACATGGATCGCAATCTACACGCTGCATTGGTCCGACTCTCCTTCACCACACCTAGAAAACCGTTACAGGAGGAGCTGACACAGAACCCTGTAACAGCCCCATGGAGGTGGAGGAGGGGCTGACACAGAACCCTGTAACAGCCCCATGGAGGTGGAGGAGGGGCTGACACAGAACCCTGTAACAGCCCCATGGAGGTGGAGGAGGGACAGACACAGAACAGTGTACCAGCTCTGTGGATGAACATGAGGTGCTGATACATTCCAGTTTCCCAGACCTGTTTAGGTAGAGGAGGGGCCGATACAGAACTGTGTCCTAGCCCTGTGGATGTAGTGGAGTGTGCTGATACAGGACAGTGTCCCAGCCCTGTTGAGGTAGAGGATTGTCTGATACAGGACACTGACCAAGCGTTATGGAGGTAGAGGACAGGCTGATACAGGACAGTGTCCCAGCCCTGTTGAGGTAGAGGACAGGCTGATACAGGACAGCGTCCCAGCCCTGTTGAGGTAGAGGACAGGCTGATACAGGACAGTGTCCCAGCCCTGTTGAGGTAGAGGACAGGCTGATACAGGACAGTGTCCCAGCCCTGTTGAGGTAGAGGACAGGCTGATACAGGACAGCGTCCCAGTCCTGTTGAGGTAGAGGAGTGCCTGATACGCACAATTCCACAGATCACACTGATGGAGAAAGAAATGGATAATGAGAAAACAGCACAACCGGATCTAGGACATTGTACAAAGACATAATTACTATCACAGAGAGGACGTTCACCATCATGGACACAAGAATCATCAACATGAACTTAAAAACCTTCATCTCCCCTCCCTCTGTCCCCTTCTCTCATAAGGGACGTTTCAGAGCCCTGAGAACTGAGAGGCATCAGAATGACATTACAAACATTAGGATGATGTAGTTAAAAAAATATATTTATTAGGCCTTGAGGCAACTGAGACATGGATTGTGTATAAGTGCCATTCAGAAAGTGAATGGACAAGACAAAAGAATGAAGTGCCTTTTAACAGGGTTTGGCAGTAAGTGCCAACAGCAGGGTTTGAGTGTGTCAAAAACTTCAACTCTGCTGGGTTTTTCATGCTCAACAGTTTCCTGTATGTATCAAGAATGGACCACAACCAGGAAGGGATGTATACCTGAATGGTACATCAACATACTGCTAGACTTTCTTGGTTAACTTCTTGTGGCTGCAGGGGCAGTATTGGGTAGCTTGGATGAAAGGTGCACAGAGGTGCCCAGAGTTAGCGGCCTGCTCCTCAGTCAGAGTTGCTAATATATGCATATTATTAGTAGTATTGGATAGAAAACACTCTGAAGTTTCTAAAACTGTTTGAATTATGTCTGTGAGTATAAAATAACTCATATGGCAGGCAAAAACCTGAGAAAAAATCCAAACAGGAAGTGGAAATTCTGAGGCTGGTCGATTTTCAACCAAGATACCATTGAAATCACAGCGAGATATGAATGTGTTTGCACTTCCTACGGCTTCCACTAGATGTCAACAGTCTGTAGAACTTTGTCTGATGACTCTACTGTGAAGGGGGGCCTAATGAGAGGAGAATTAGTCAGGTCTGCCATGAGGTGACCATTCTTTGACCATGCACGTTCACATGAGAGCAATCTCTGTTCCATCGCTCATCTGAAGTCAATATAATTCTCCGGTTGGAACGTTATTCAAGATTTATGTCAACCTCTTACGGATCCATTCACCCCCTTTCCCGCTCGAATCCCGTTGACAGGATTGCTTTGACCACATCCAGTGAAATTGCATCATGCCAAATTCAAAAAAAGAAATAGTCATAAGAATTCATAAAACATACAAGTGTTATACGTCAAAATACAGTTTAACTTCTTGTTAATCCAGCCGTAGTTACAGATTTCAAAAAGGCTTTACGGCGAAAGCAGACCATGCGATTATCTGAGGACAGCGCCCCACATACAAACACATGAAAATCATATTTCAACCAGCCAGGTGCGACACAAAAATCAGAAATAACGATAAAATGCATGCCTTACCTTTGAAGATTTTCTTCTGTTAGCACTTCAAAATGTCCCAGAAACAACACAAATGGTCATTTTTTTCCGATAAATTCCTTCTTTATATCCCTAAAATGGCCATTTATTTGGCGCATTTGATTCAGAAATACACCGGTTTCAACTCGCCCAACACGCCTACAAAGTATCTAATAAGATACCTGTAAACTTGGTCCAAACATTTCAAACAACTTTCCTAATCCAACCTCAGGTACCCGGAAACGTAAATAATAGATACAATTTATGATGGGATATACTGTGTCCAATACAGAATGAAAACAAAATCAAGCGCATTCCAGGTTGCGCTAACTAGAAGAGTTCAGTCACTCTGAGTGACACATGGAAAGAACAGGACTAATTCATCATTTCTCAAAAGAAAAACATCAACCAATTTGTAAAGACTGTTGACATCTAGTGGAAGCCATAGGAAGTGCAACCATAATCCTATTAAAAAGGGCTTCCCATAGAAATAATGGAAAACAGATTGACCTCGAAAACATTTTTCCCTGGATGGATTTTGCTCAGGGTTTTCTAATGGAACGAGCATGTGTTCTTAATGTTATTGAAGTACATTATAATATGAATATTTATTTGGTAGTATAATTATTTTTATTATTTATTATTAATATACAGACATATTTTTTATTTATCCTCTTTTAAAGAAGACAGACAGACAGACAGGAAGTTCCTTAATAAGTATTTATTGATTCACAACAACTACAACAATATCTACAATGTAACTTTCAAACATTATCATTATCCATCATCTCAAGAGAAAACACATGTAAATGATTGGTGCCAGTCTGTTTCTGAATTAGCCAGTGGAATTTTCTTTCTCTCTGCCAATAAAAATATCACAAAAAAAGAGGAAACCAGAATGAAACCAGGTCTACAAACAAGTATTTAAAGGTCATTTCTAATTGAGCCGACTTGTAGCATTTACCCTGAGTGTCGTCTCCATGAACACAGTAAAACAGACATTGTCTACAAGTGCGATCAGATTGAATCCTGGCCTGTAAATCACAATTGTATTGCTAAATATGGACAATTTGTGAAGTTTGTTAGCTGGTTCACGCTCTATATAAGTACACAAACTGTAGACTCAATATTATCAAAACATAATCTACAAAATTTAAACCAGCACTTTCTGTGATTACATTGGAAATACATTCAGACATCATGGATTGGAAAACAATAAAATCCACGTGGGAACAAAACTGTACATTAATCTCACAAATGAATCTGGAAGAACATAAATATAATGACATATCCAACATTTTTATAGCACTAATTGGGTGAAGAGATTTAGACTTTTTGTCTTAGATACCTCTGATACAGGGCAGCTTTCCAACCCTGTGGAGGTAGAGGAGGGGCTGCACAAACCCAGAGATTACACGGATGCTGAAGCAAATGGCCATGCCTGAATAAAAGTCCATTACAGGAATGTAACTTTGAGTCAGTGTCATCAATGCCAGTGGGAGTTGAGACACCACAGCATAAACCAGGATAATCAAAATGATCTTAAAGGCCTTCATCTTAATGCTGTTTGTCCCCTCCCTGTCCCCATCCCCCGGCCCTGGACGTTTCAGAGCCCAGAGAACTGAGAGACAGCAGAATGACATCAGAGAAAAATAGATAATTGTCTGGGCAAAGACAGTGTATACGAAAGGTGGTAAATCAAACTCAAACATACACAGACAGCAAGAACCAAGAACCATCAGCCAGACAACACTACAACACCCCGCCCTGTATCTCAGGGGTTTGTACTTCAGGAAGACCACAGGATGGACCACCGCCAGGTAGAGCTCCACACAGATACAGCACTGGAACAGGGGACGGCCAGTGAAAGTTAGCCCAAAGGAAAAATCTGCAACTTTTTGGAGAAAATCAGACTGGATGTAGAGTTCAGACATGCTGATGGTATTACAGAGGCAGAAGATGATCTCAGACAGGGTCAGGTTGAGAGAGAAGAACTCTGAGGCCATCGACCCTCCCTCTCCGGTCAGTATCAGCCACAGGATGTAGACATTGGTGGGGAGACCCAGGATGATGTTGATTGAAAATGAAGAAGTATGAATGTGGATAGAATTTGCCAAATGGAAAGCCGGTACACCTGGCTCCATAAGAGAGCTAGGAGAAGGGCTGGACGTGTCATTGACCTTAGTTAAGTACATCTCAACAACACGGGTAACTGTAATGTGTGAAAGTTCTTGAGATCTTTAAGGGAAAACAAACAAAGAAAGAGAGACAGACAGACAGACAGACAGACAGACAGACAGACAGACAGACAGACAGACAGACAGACAGACAGACAGACAGACAGACAGACAGACAGACAGACAGAGAGGAAGAGAGGAGGATTGTTATACAAACATCAGGATCATATCAAAGTATTTCTGTCTATAAACTTTCAGTCATTACTGATCTAAACATGAATTTATAATAATTATGTTAGCATTGCAATAGGGTGTTAAGTTTTACTCTGGTAAAGACAGTTGTTTTGACCTGGTTGACAAATACATGTAAAACGCTGAGTGCCGTCAATTACTAGTATCACAATGAAGCACACAAAATCCCTGATGAAGTTAAATTAAGAAAGATGCTTTCTAACATTCCTTTGTAGATAATATATGCAGTAGAGATTATCACTTTGTAAACATGATGAAATATCAAAATGTGTCCACAAATTTACATAAATATCCAATAATCCAATTAAAAACATATTTTTCTACATCTTATGCTTTTATGCTATCTATATCAATTAAAGTTTAAATTAAAACATTTAAAATTATTATTTTTTTAATTAAAAACTAAGGTTTTAGCTAACCTGTATAGATGCCTGTATAGATGTATAGATGCAGTGTCCTTCTCTCCTGGGTTGTGGTGTGGTTGTCTGTCACTGGTGCTGGAATAATACTGTATATGCAAATCTCTGCCTGACCTGCCCTGCTCTGACACACCTGAGACACGTCAACCTAATGATTTAGACCAGACTGCATCCAAAAAGGCACGCTAATCCCTATATAGCACACTACTTTTGATCAGAGCACTATGACCCCTAGTCAAAAGTAGTGCACTATAGAGGGTATAGGGTGCCATTTCAGACGTCGACCAGAGCACCAACAAGAGTAGTGTCAGTTTATAGGCAAATAAGATGCACTCTTGGTTTAAAGCAGGAATGTGACAACTAGGTCAGCCAAGACACTCTTAAAAAACCTACAAATAATAATAAACTAAAGAAGAAACAACACATTTCACTCCAATTAACAAATGAACAGTTAGAAAATAATTTATAGAGAAATTGGAATCCAGGAAATATTGGAGGTAACAAACTAATGTGAAACTAAATTAACAATGGTTTTTCAATTGTGTTTTCTTTAAATGACTGGTCAAAAGTGCTTTAGAGTAAAATATTAAAGTTGCAACTTTCAGTTTCTATCTGCTCTAGAAGGGCCCCTGATTAGACCTAGTTTCTATCTGCTCTTGAAGGGTCCCTGATTAGACCTAGTTTCTATCTGCTCTTGAAGGGTCCCTGATCAGAGATTAGACACCGTTTCTATCTGCTCTAGAAGGGCCTCTGATTAGACCTAGTTTCTATCTGCTCTTGAAGGGTCCCTGATCAGAGATTAGACACAGTTTATATCTGCTCGAGAAGGGCCCCTGATTAGACTCTGTTTCTATCTGCTCTTGAAGGGTCCCTGATCAGAGATTAGACACAGTTTATATCTGCTCGAGAAGGGCACCTGATTAGACTCTGTTTCTATCGGCTCTAGAAGGGTCCCTGATTGTAGATCAGACACAACATCTCAGCAGATCTGGGTTCAAATACTATTTGAAATCTTTTAAATGCTTTTAACTTTGCTCTAAACCAGGGCTGTTCATTTACAGTCCTCGAGGGACGAAGCACTTATATCTTGTCTTTCTACCTGGTAGTTAATTGCACTCACCTGGTGTCCAAGGTCTGCATTAGTCTCTTATTAGAAGGAGAGGATGAAAACCAGAAGAGTTTCATCCCGCCAGGACTGACATTGAACAGGCCTGATCTAGACTAACTGGGTGGGAGTAGGGTAAAGTTGCAGATCTTGGGTCAGTTTATCATTTTCTCAAATAATGGTTATTTCAAATAGAATTTGACCCAGGTCTCCTTCTCAGATTATAATATTTTACTGATTTAAGTTCCTATCTATTAAAATAATGAAAAGTTTCAAAATAATTTGAGGCCTGATATCACCACTTCCTCAGAGACCTCTGATACAGAACAGTTTCCCAGCCCTGTGGAGGTAGAAGAGAGGCTGCACCAATCCACAGGCACAACTGATGGACATGGTCACACTGTCGATGACACAATACACATAATCCTTTACGTTTCCAAACAGGAAGTACATGACAACGAACGGGAGCTGGTCGATCAGCATTGTCAGGAAAACCACAGAGACGACAAAGAAGGCTTTTCTCTTCATTTACATTTACATTTAAGTCATTTAGCAGACGCTCTTATCCAGAGCGACTTACAAATTGGTGCATACACCTTATGACATCCAGTGGAACAGCCACTTTACAATAGTGCATCTAAATCTTTTTAGGGGGGTGAGAAGGATTACTTACCCTATCCTAGGTATTCCTTGAAGAGGTGGGGTTTCAGGTGTCTCCGGAAGGTGGTGATTGACTCCGCTGTCCTGGCGTCGTGAGGGAGTTTGTTCCACCATTGGGGGCCAGAGCAGCGAACAGTTTTGACTGGGCTGAGCGGGAACTGTACTTCCTCAGTGGTAGGGAGGCGAGCAGGCCAGAGGTGGATGAACGCAGTGCCCTTGTTTGGGTGTAGGGCCTGATCAGAGCCTGGAGGTACTGAGGTGCCGTTCCCCTCACAGCTCCGTAGGCAAGCACCATGGTCTTGTAGCGGATGCGAGCTTCAACTGGAAGCCAGTGGAGAGAGCGGAGGAGCGGGGTGACGTGAGAGAACTTGGGAAGGTTGAACACCAGACGGGCTGCGGCGTTCTGGATGAGTTGTAGGGGTTTAATGGCACAGGCAGGGAGCCCAGCCAACAGCGAGTTGCAGTAATCAAGACGGGAGATGACAAGTGCCTGGATTAGGACCTGCGCCGCTTCCTGTGTGAGGCAGGGTCGTACTCTGCGGATGTTGTAGAGCATGAACCTACAGGAACGGGACACCGCCTTGATGTTAGTTGAGAACGACAGGGTGTTGTCCAGGATCACGCCAAGGTTCTTAGCGCTCTGGGAGGAGGACACTCTTCACTGGGCACATCCCTCCGCTGAGGTCATTCTCCCCCCCTCCTCCTCCTCCTCCTCCTCCTCCTCCGCCTCCTCCTCCTCCTCCTCTTCTCTCCATCTCTCCCTGCCCCGGTAAGGGGCGCTTCATGATGTGGAGGATGGAGAGGCTGCAGAAGAGATCGACTATGAGAGTTACCAAGAGGAAGATGTTGTATCCAGAAACAGGGAACTCTGGGAGGTATGCGTAAAAAGCACCGGTGAATGCCGCTAAACCTCCCCAGACCGATGCCACCAACCCCAACCTGTATCTCAGGGGTTTGTACTTCAGGAAGACCACAGGGTGGACCACCGCCAGGTAGCGCTCTACACAGATACAGCAGTGGAACAGGGGGCGGCTGCAGTAGAAGACGGCATAAGGGAAGACGATGGTTTCTACATAGTGTTGAAGGCCGGTGACGATGAGATGGACGGTGGTTACGACTGGAACGCACAGGCAGAAGATGAGCTCAGCGGCTGCAATGTTGAAAATGAAGATCTCAGAGGCCAAGGCGTTGCCAGTAGTGATCAGCCACAGGACGTAGCCAAAGATAGGTACGCCGAGAACAAAGTAGACCATGCTGATGGATACATAGATGGGAAGGTTACTGGCACATAAGTTCCAGAATCCAGAGGAATAGGAGGAGGCATTTCCACCTGTGGTGTTCATATCTTCAGAGGAAGGACTGGAGAGAATGAAAGATTACTTTAGTTTTATTTCAGTATGCATGCCAGCTAAGTGCTGCTGAATATGTACTGAATACATTAGGAAATTCAGGAAAACTAAACAAATCAATACATTTCAGCAGTTAGCTAATATAGAAATGAAGTCATGGATATGATCATTGATCAGCGTTGAGAGATAGCTTGTGAGAATTCTATTCCAGGATCTATTATTGGGAATTTATATCACTGATATGGTTTATTGATGGAAGAAAATATCCCCTTTTCCTTCTCTGACGCATGAAGATAATTTAATTAGCATAATGTTATACACTATATCTCTGTTTGAATAAAAACACGTAAATAATCATATTTTTCATCAAATAGATATTTAAAGCACTACACACCTGGATGGGTGCAATAGAGCTGGCTGCTTTGTCCTGGACTCTGATGGAAGTGTTCAGTAGAACAGAGAGTGATCCCTGATAGTCAAATCCACCCCTAGAAAGCACACCTGTGTGTGCGTACGTACGTGTGTGTGCGTTTGCACGCGTGGTCTACACATCACCATAGCGATGAATTCCACCTCTGGTTGTACACGGGCTGTCAGCAGGTAGCATTAGACATGCAAATCTATGTGAAGCATGGAAAAGGGCTGGGATGCTTGTGGAACTTTACATACAATCATATTGTTGTTATGATGTCACACTTTCTAAGACATCCTTTGTCTGCCAGCCTTATCAGTTATATCATATTATATGTACTCCTTTTTCACCCACGACTGTGTGACCAAGCACAACTTCAACACCATCATTTCATTTGCTGATGACACAACGTTGGTAAGCCTGTTCACCGACAACGATGAGACAAACTATAGGGAGGAGGTCAGAGACCTGGCAGTGTTGTGCCAGGAAAACAACCTCTTCCTCATTGTGAGCAAGACAAAAGAGCTGATCGTGGACTACAGGAAAAGGAGCAACAAACTGGTTTCCATTTCAAGTTCCTTGGTGTCCACATCACCAACAAACTACCATGGTCCAAACACACCAAGAAAGTCGTGAAAAAGGACACGACAACGCATTTTTCCCCCTCAGGGGACTGAAAAGATTTGTCATGGGTCCTTACGTCTTCAAAAAGTTATACAGCTGCACCATCGAGAGCATCCTGACCGATTGATCACAGCCTGGTATGGCATTTGCTCGGTTTCCGACCGAGGCGCTACAGTGGGTAGTGCATACAGCCTAGTGCATCACTGGAGTCAAGCTTCTTGCCATCCAGGACCTATATACTAGGCGGTGTCAGAGAAAGACGCAAACAATTGTCAAAGACTCCAGTCAAGGAAAGTGGTACCGGAATGCCAAGTCAAGGTTCAAAAGGCACCTTGACAGCTTTTACCCCTAAGCCATAAGACTGCTGAACAATTTATCAAATCGCCACCCGGACTATTTACATTGACATTTGTCTTTGCACTACTGCTTCTCGCTGTTTATTATCTGTGTATAGTCACTTTACCCCTACCTACTTGTACAAATTACCTCGACTAACCTTTACCCCTGCACATTGACTCGGTCCCGATACCCAATGTATTTAGCCTCATTATTGTAACTTAATTGTTTTTTTAAATTGTTTTACATGTGACATGCAATTTGATTTCAACTTGGTAAAAACAAAATTGGGAGATGCAACATGATAGCCAAAAAAAGAAATATATTCTTGGTATGATATGCTAGACGAAATGGAAATGATTTATCAAGTTGCACAGTATAACAAACGTACTGGTAGACAGAGAATTGGAAAGATATTAAAATATCTCTGCAAAGGTTAATGACAGTGTCTTCTGACATTTGGTCATTGTTTGTTAGCTGTAGCCTCCTCACATGCTATAGTAGTATAGTAATGAGGTCTGGCCATTTTCTCTTCTTTACAACAAGTAACAGAAGGATACATATGTAGTTCAGCAAAATTATTTATTTAGTATTCAAAGAAGAAACATGTAATATACACACATATTAAAAGTACAATGTGGGTATTATTGCCACATTTCACTATTAAATACAGATATGAAATTAAGTCAAAAAGAAAAAATAAGTAAAAATATAAGTAATGTAAGTATAAGTAAATATAAGTAAATAAGTAAAAATAGTTTAAAAAAATGTGAAGTATTCTTGCACTTTTAACTAATGTCTAATCAAAATATTGTATGTCAGCTACAAACATGCTGTAACTAGTTGACAATTTTAACAAGTATTTAATTGAACCTTTATTTAAAACCTCTTTGGGATAGCAGGCAGCATTTTCACTTTTTGATAAATAGCGTGCCGAATTGCAACTTCCTGCTACTCATGCCAAGAATATAAGATATGCATACTATTAGTAGATGTGGATAGAAAACACTCTGACGTTTCTCTGACGTTTCTGTTTGAATCATGTCTGTGAGTATAACAGAACTTATGTAGCAGGCAAAACCCCTAGGACTAACCATTCAGATTTTTTTTTTTAGGTCACTGTCTATTCAATGTAATTTCATTGGGAAACAAGATTTCTAAGGCACTTGTATGCAGTTCCTACCGCTTCCACTTGATGTCACCAGTCTTTGGAAATTGGTTGAGGTTATTCGTTTTTGTGTAATGAAGAAGTACGGCCATCTTGAATTTGTGTCATTGGAAGTGTACTTTTTGAGAAGGCGCATGACTGGAAAAGTAGCGTGAGATTGTTGTTTTCCTGTATTGAACACAGATTGTCCCGTCTACAATTTGATCGATTATTAAGGTTTAAAAATACCCAAAGTTGTATTACAAAAGTAGTTTGAAATGTTTTGACAAAGTTTACAGGTAACTTTTGAGATATTTTGTAGTTGACGTTGGGCAAAATGGAAGACGTTTTTTTCTGGATCAAACGCGCCAAATATTTGAACATTTTGGATATATATCGACAGAATTAATCGAACAAAAGGACCATTTGTGACGTTTATGGGACATATTGGAGTGCCAACAAAAGAAGCTCGTCAAAGGTAAGGCATGATTTATTTCTGACTTCTGTTGCGCACCTGGCTGGTTGAAATATGACTTTCGTGTGTTTGTATGCGGGGTGCTGTCCTCAGATAATCACATGGTCTGTGTGGTACCTGCAGGGTTGAAATATGCTACTCTCTCTTTGTTTACTGTTGTGCTTCTTATGCTTTCGCCGAAAAGCCTTTTTGAAATCTGACATGTTGGCTGGATTCACAACGAGTGTAGCTTTAATTTGGTATCTTACATGTGTGATTTAATGAAAGTTTGAATTTTATAATATTTTATTTGAATTTGGAGCTCTGCATTATCCCTGGCAATTGGCCAGGTAGGACATTTGCGTCCCGCCTGTCCCAGAGAGGTAGCAGGGAGTCATCTTGAAACCACAATCTCTTTTGCAGTTGAGCCCTGCATGAACACATCAATTAAACAACAATTACACTATGCATTTCTACATGAATATACACATCAATTACATACCTCACCCTTGGAGTCAGGTGCTAGACATACAGGACTAGATAATAACTATTATCTAGCCTCTATTATCTCTTAGAGACCTCTGATACAGGGAAGTTTCCCAGCCCGGTGGAGGTAGAGGAGAGGCTGTACCAAACCAGTAATCACATTGATGGTGAAACAAATGCTTAAGGCTGACAAACACTCTCCACCATTCACGTAACATTTTAAAGGTATTGTTATCTCATATGGAAGATAATTCACCACCATAGACAACATGATAATACAAATGATCTTAAACGCCTTCATCTTCATGTTATTTGTCCCCTCCCTGTCCCCATCTCCCGGCCCGGGACGTTTCAGAGCCCTGAGAACTGAGAGGCAGCAGAATAGCTTCAACAAAAACAACATCATAAACTCACACCAGTAAACATGAAATATAAAATGTATTTCACTCCCAAACATAAAGAACAGACAGGACCCAAGCACCATCAGCCAGACAACACCACAACACCCCACCCTGTATCTCAGTGGTTTGTACTTCAGGTAGACAACAGGGTGGACCACTGCCAGGTAGCGCTCCACACAGATACAGCACTGGAACATGGGACGACCTGTCATTATAAAACCGAAAGAAAATACCATGATGTACGAGACAACGATTGTGGGGTGGTGTAGCCAGATAAAATACATGATAGAACACAGGCAGAAGAGGATCTCAGAAACAGCCAGGTTGAGGGTGAAGAACTCTGAGACCATCCTCCCTTCCACTTCAGTCAGTATCAGCCACAGGATGTAGATATTGGTGGGGAGGCCCAGGATAAAGTTGATTGCATAGGAAGCAGTGCTGATTGTTTGGTCTTGGGACAAGTATGCAGCAAATGGATATTCAGGCAGGGAAGAGTTTGTAGCTGAAGTTGAAGTATTCATCTCTTCACTTGGTGTAGTTCTGGTGTGTGTGTGTGTGTGTGTGTGTGTGTGTGTGTGTGTGTGTGTGTGTGTGTGTGTGTGTGTGTGTGTGTGTGTGTGTGTGTGTGTGTGTGTGTGTGTGTGTGTGTGTGTGTGTGTGTGTGTGTGTGTGTGTGTGTGTGTGTGTGTGTGTGTGTGAGAGAGAGAGAGAATAATGCATAAAAACACCATATGAACAGACAATCATATAGTTGATGTACATGTGGATTATTACAATTACAATGTAGTACTACAATACTATCTAAAACCCAATACCTTCATATTCAGAATTTCAGAACATGCATTGAAATCAAAGGAAATTATATTACTTTTGTATAGGGTACACTCCCCTGACCCCCAAGAAACTCAAAAGTGACGACAGCAATAATTCAGATTTTTAGGAGAAAATTACCTTGACTGATGGAGCTCTTCTCTCTCCTGGAAAGTTTGTGTGTCAAGAAGTGAATGCTGGGTCATACACAACAGACACAACATAACAGGGGTGAAACATATGGAAATAAAGGAGGTACTTCCTAACCTTATCCAATGAGAATGCTGATCTTTTATTTTTAAAACCCATTCAAAACCTTTTCCATTTGGTGAGTCCTGAACACAAGTCAGGTCTATTAGTCTCAGCTTGAACACCTGTGAATCACAAACAGGTGCAGCAGGTCATTACACCTATGCAAATGATTGTGTTTGTCAGGACCTAATGGCCATACACAGTCTATGATTGATTGATTGTAAGTGACCACACCTACACAGTCACTAGGAACAGGAGACTTCATAACCATGTGACGTGATCGGAATAATACTGAATAAAAATAGAAATGCAGCATGCACAAATTTCAAAGATTTTACTGAGTTACAGTTGTCCGTAGCTTTACGCCTGACTATACCATAACCCCACCGCCACCAATGGACACTCAGTTCAAAATGTTGACATCAGCAAACTACTCACCCACATGACATCATACGTGGTCTGCACTTGTGAGGACGGTTGGACATACTACCAAATTCTCTAAAACGATGTTGGAGGCAGCTTATGGTAGAGAAATGAACATTCAATTAATAGGCAACAACTCTGGTGGTCAGTCCTGCTCTCAACATGCCATTTACAATCTCCCTCAAAACTTGAGTCATCTGTGGTGTTGTGTAGCGTGACCAAACTGCACATTTTAGAGTGGCTTTTTATCTACCCCAGCACAAGGTCCTCCTGTGTAAAAACCATGCTGTTTAATCAGCTTCTTCTTCAGGGCTAAGCTGCCTGCCATCCAGGACCTCTACACCAGGCGGTGTCAGAGGAAGGCCCTAAAAATTGTCAAAGACCCCAGTCATAGACTGTTCTCTCTACAACCGCATGGCAAGTGGTACCGGAATGCCAAGTCTCAGACAAAAAAGCTTCTCAACAGTTTTTGCCCCCAAGAAATAAGACTCCTGAACAGGTAATCAAATGGCTACCCGGACTATTTACATTGTGTCCCCCCCCCCCCACCAACCCCTCTTTTCACGCTGCTGCTGTCACGTGGTTCTTCGTTTGTCGAAAGAGAGTCGGACCGAAATGCAGCGTGTTTGTTACTCATGACTTTAATGAATGAAGAGCGTAACATTAAATAACTATAACATATACAAAAACAACAAACGGAACGAGAAACCTATTACAGCCTATCTGGTGAACACTACACAGAGACAGGAACAATCACCCACGAAATACAAAGCGAAACTCAAGCTACCTAAATACGGTTCCCAATCAGAGACAACGACAATCACCTGACTCTGATTGAGAATCGCCTCAGGCAGCCAAGCCTATACAACACCCCTAATCAGCCGCGATCCCAAATACTACAAAGCCCAATACGAAAAACAACATATAAACTCATGTCACACCCTGGCCTACCCAAACATATAACAAAAACACAAAATACAATGACCAAGGCGTGACAGCTGCTACTATCTGTTTATCATACATGCATAGTCACTTTAACTATATATTCTTGTACATACTACCTCAATTGGCCCGACTAACCAGTGCCCCCACACATTGGCTAACCGGGGCATCTGCATTGTGTCCCGCCACACACCACCCACCAACCCCTCTTTTACTCTACTGTTACTCTCTGTTTATTATATATGCATAGTCACTGGAAACCACATTATGAGGCTGGATTTATTGTAGTCGGGGGATTTTAACAAGGTTAATCTGAAAACAAGGCTCCCCAAATTCTATCAGCATATCGATTGTGCTACCAGGGCTGGCAAAACCCTACCACTGTTCTTCTAACGTCCGCAACGCATATAAGGCCCTCCCCCGCTCTCCCTTCGGAAAAGCTGACCACGACTCCATTTTGTTGCTCTCAGCCTATAGACAGAGACTAAAACAGGAAGCTCCCGCGCTTAGGTCTGTTCAACGCTGGTCCGACCAATCGGATTACACGCTTCAAGATTCCTTCGATCACGCGCACTGGGATATGTCCCGCATTGCGGCGAACAACAACATTGATGAATACGCTGATTCGGTGTGCGAGTTTCTAACAAGTGCATCGTGATGTTGTACCCACAGCGTCTATTAAAACATTCCCCAACCAGAAACCGTGGATTGGTGGCAGCATTCGTGCAAAACTGAAAGCGTGAACCACTGCTTTTAATCAGGGCAAGGTGACCGGAAACATGACCGAAAACAAACAGTGTAGGTATTCCCTCCGCAAGGCAATCAAACAAGCTAAGTGTCAGTACAGAGACAAAGTGGAGTCGCAATTCAACGGCTCAGACACAAGAGGAATGTGGCAGGGTCTACAGTAAATCACGGACTACAAAAAGAAAACCAGCCCCGTTGCGGATCACAATGCCTTGGTCCCAGACAGACTGAACAACTTGTTTGCTCTCATTGGGGACAATACAGTGCCACTGACACAGCCCGCTACCAAAACATGTGTGTTCTCCTTCACTGTAGCCAACGTGAGTACAACATTTAAACGTGTTAACCATTGGAAGGCTGAAGGCCCAGACGTCATCCCCGGCCTCGTCCTCAGAGTATGCGCAGACCATCTGGATGGGGTGTTTACGGACATATTCAATCAATCCTTATCCCAGTCTGCTGTTCCCACGTGCTTCAAGAGGGCCACCATTGTTCCTGTTCCCAAGAAAGCTAAGGTAACTGAGCTAAATGACTACCGCCCTGTAGCACTCACATCCGTCATCATGAAGTGCTTTGAGAGACTAGTCAAGGATCATATCACCTCCAACCTACCTGACACCCTAGACCCACTCTAATTTGCTTACCACCCCAATAGTCCCAGAGACGACGCAATCGCCATCACACTGCACACTGCCCTAACCCATCCGGACAAGAGGAATACCTACTGTATGTAAGAATGTTGTTCATCGATTACAGCTCATCATTTAACACGATAGTACCCTCCAAACTCGTCATTAAACTTGAGACTCTGGGTCTCGACCCTGCCCTGTGCAACTGGGTCCTGGACTGGGTCCTCACAAGGGTGCGTTCTGAGCCCTCTCCTGTACTCCCTGTTCACCCATGACTGCGTGGCCATGCATGCCTCCAACTCAATCATCAAGTTTGCAGACGACACTACAGTGGTAGGCTTGATTACTAACAATAACGAGACGGCCTACAGGGAGAAGGTGAGGGCCCTCGGAGCATGGTGTCAGGAAAATAACCTCACACTCAATGTCAACAAAACAAAGGAGATGATTGTGGACTTCAGGTAATAGCAGAGGGAGCAGCCCCCTATCTACATTGACGGGACAGTAGTGGAGAGGGTGGAGAGTTTTAAGTTCCTCGGCATACAAATCACTGACAAATTGAAATGGTCCACACACACAGACTGCGTGGTGCAGCAGTGCCTCTTCAACCTCAGGAGGCTGAAGAAATTTGGCTTGTCACCAAAAACACTTACAAACTTTTACAGATGAACAATCAAGAGCATCATGTTGGGCTATATCACCGCCTGGTACGGCAGCTGCTCCGCCCATAACTGGAAGGCTCTCCAGAGGGTAGTAGGTCTGCACAACGCATCACCGGGTGCAAACTACCTGCCCTCCAGGACACCTACACCACCCGATGTCACAGGAAGGTCAATAAGATCATCAAGGATAACAACCACCCGAGGCACTGCCTGTTCACTCCGCTATCATCCAGAAGGTGAGGTCAGTACAGGTGCATCAAAGCGGGGACCGAGAGACTGAAAAACAGCTTCTATATCAAGGCCAGCAAACTGTTAAACAGCCACCACTAACATTGAGTGGCTGCTTCCAACATACTGACTCAACTCCAGCCACTTTAATAATGGAAAAATGTATGTAACCAATTTGTCCAGGCCACTTTATATTTTCTAATGTTTACTTACCCTGCATTATTCATCTCATATGTATATACTGTACTCTATACCATCTACTGCATCTTGCCATGTTGATGTAATTAAATGTATCACTAGCCACTTTAAACAATGCCACTTCATATAATGTTTTCCTACCCTACATTACTCATCTCCTATGTATATACTGTACTCTATACCATCTACTGCATCTTGCCTATGCTGTTCGGCCATCACTCATTTATATATTTTTATGTACATATTCATATTCATTCCTTTACACTTGTGTGTATAAGGTAGTTGTTGTGGAATTGTTACGTTATATTACTGGATAGATATTACTGCATGGTCGGAACAAGAAGCACAAGCATTTCACTACATTTGCATGAACACCTGCTAACCACATGTATGTGACAAATAAATGTGATTTGATTTTATACATACTACCTCAATCAGCCTGACAAACCGGTGTCTGTATGTAGCCTCGCTACCTTTATAATTATTTTCCACCATAATTTGCAAATAAATTCATTAAAAATCCTACAATGTGATTTTCTGGATTTTTTTTCTCATTTTGTCTGTCATAGTTGATGTGTACCTATGATGAAAATTACAGCCCTCTCTCATCTTTTTAAGTGGGAGAACTTGCACAATTGGTGGCTGACTAAATACTTTTTTTGCCCCACTGTAGTTATCACGTTTCACATTGGATTTATTAACTACAAAAAGGTGAGATGAGAGTGATGCTGCCCATTAGGCTCAGACACCCACATGTTTTTCTCCCATCTGTAAACTTATACTGCCCATTAACTGATATAATAAAAATAAAAAATGTATCTGTTATTTTCCAGGTAAGTTGACTGAGAACACGTTCTCATTTACAGCAACAACCTGGTGAAGAGTTACAGGGGAGAGGAGGGGGATGAATGAGCCATTTGTACTGGGGATTATTAGGCAACCATGATGGTTTGAGGGGTAGATTAGGAATTTAGCCAGGACACCAGGGTTAACACCCCTACTCTTGCAACAAGTGCCATGGGATATTAAATGACCTCAGAGGGTCAGGAAACCCGTTTAACATCCCATCAGAAAGACAGCACCCAGTCTCTCCAATCACTGCGCTGGGGCATTGGGATATGTTTTAGACCAGAGGAAAGAGTGCTCCTACTGGCCCTCCAACACCATTTACAGCAGCATCTGGTCTACCCATCCAGGACCAACCCTGCTTAGCTTCAGAAGCAAGCCAGCATTGGTATGCAGGGTGGTATGCTGCTGGCTAATGAACCACACCTGACATGCAAATGCAAATGTCTTCCACTGTTTATGACAACACTAACTGATGTTTAGAATGATTTAGAGAGAATTTAGAGAGGATTTACTGTGCTGTGTAGAACGTGTTGTGAACGGATAGGCCTGAGTTCTTCTAGACCATGTCAGGTTAAAAGGTCAGGAAAACCTCCAGGCTCAAGTTACACAATATGGAAGTAGGTGTAGTATTCCATGTGATTTAATGCAATTTTATGATACCATAATAGTGGGACCTGATCATTGACTGTAAGGATAAGTATATTGAAATATTGTTATTTCCTTTGTTAATATAATTGTTGTTTTTGTTTATTGTACATATACAGACAAATCCTTATTTATTCTCTTAAAATAAGACAGACAAGGAGATTCTTAAAACCTCTCTGGGATATGTGGGAAGGTAGCGTACCAACTGGCCAACATCCAGTGAAAATGCAGAGCGCCAAATTCAAATAAATTACTATAAAAAATTAAAATTTCATGAAATCACACATTCAATATACCAAATTAAAGCTACACGTCAGATTTCAAAAATGCTTTACGGCAAAAGCTATTATCGGAGGATAGCACCCCAGTAAACAAACACAGACCATCATATTTCAACCCTCCAGGCGCGACACAAAACGCAGAAATAAAAATAGAATTCATGCCTTACCTTTGACGAGCTTCTTCTGTTGGCACTCCAATATGTCCCATAAACATCACAAATGGTCCTTTTGTTAGATTAATTCCGTCGATATTTATCCAAAATGTCCATTTTATTTGGCGCGTTTGATCCAGAAAAACACCGGTTCCAACTTGCACAACATGACTACAAAATATCTCAAAAGTTACCTGTAAGCTTTGTCCAAACATTTCAAACTACTTTTGTAATACAACTTTCGGTATTTTTTTACGTAAATAATCAATAAAATTGAAGACGGGTTATACTGTGTTCAATACGGAGGAAAACAAGCGTGCTTGTGGAGCGTGCTTTCAGGTCACGCGCCTCTAACAAAGAGTACACTTCCCTCTACCCTCATTCTGAACAGTGTTACTTCTTCATTTCTCAAAGGAAAAACCTCAACCAATTTCTAAAGACTGTTGAGATCCAGTGGAATCGATTGGAACTGGAGGAACGTCGATTAGAAATCTGGATTCCCAATGAAACCTCATTGAAAAGAGTCCCGAGTGACCTCAAAAAAATAAAATCTGAACGGTTTGTCCTCGGGGTTTCGCTTGCCAAATAAGTTCTGTTATACTCACAGACATGATTCAAACAGTTTTAGAAACTTCAGAGTGTTTTCTATCCACATCTACTAATAACATGCATATCTTAGTTTCTGGGTCTTAGTAGCAGGCCGTTTACATTGGACATGCTTTTCATCCAGACTTGAAAATACTGCCCCCTGTCCCAAAGAAGTTTTTAATGTACCACATCTGACATGCACAAGTTTTCCACTGGTTATGACAACACTCAGTGATGTTTAGAGAATGTGCTGTGTTGTGAAGAATGTGTTGTGGATGGATGCGTCCCTAGTTTTTTTCATACCAGGTCATATTCTTTACTTATACTCTTTAAGACAGACAGAGAGACAGACAGACAAGGAGAGCCATAAATATGCATTTATTTTCATCAATGATACCAGGTCTATTTACAAACAAAGATTCAATACAAAACCATACTATATCACGCTTGACATTTAAAGGCAATTTCCAATTACCTTGAATGCTATCTCCACAACCGCATTGTCTACAAGCGCGATCGGTTTAAATCCTGGCCCAAATTTCACAATCATTTTGCTATATGTGGAAGATTTGAGGAGTTCTTGGGTTGGTTTTCACTGTGTGGGTACATAAACGGAATACCCAATATTATCAAAAGATAATCTACAGGGGGAGAATCAAACCATTCCTTTCTAGGCTACTGATTACTTTAAAAGTACATAAATTGGGGAAGCAATCAAATAAAATGTTATTTGTTACATGAGCCGAATACAACCTTACACTGAAATGCTTACCTACAAGCAGTTAACCAACAATGCAGTTTTAAGAAAAATAGCTCAAACAAATAAGAAATAAAAGTTACAAAATAATTAAAGAACAGTAGTAAAATAACAATAGCTAGGATTTTCCATATGGAAAGAAATTCATTCATTCATGTAAATTCAAAAACAAATATGAAAAAAGCAAACGTAAAAATAGTGATATATATACTACTTTTTAAAACACTAATTGGTTAACGAGATCTTGTCTATTTGTCTTAGAGACCTCTCATGAAGGGCAGCTTCCCAGCTTCCCAACCCTGTGGATGTAGAGGAGGGGCTGCACAAACCCAGAGATTACAATGATGCAGAAACAAATGGACATGCCTGAAAAAAAGTCTGTATATGGAATGTAACTTTTAGTAGATATCACTAGTACTAGTGGGAGTTGAGACACCACAGCATACACCAGGATAATCAAAATGATCTTAAAGGCCTTCATCTTAATGCTGTTTGTCCCCTCCCTGTCCCCATTCCCTGGCCCTGGACGTTTCAGAGCCCAGAGAACTGAGAGGCAGCAGAATGACATCAGAGAAAAATAGATCAGAGACTGGCCAAGGACAGAGTAGTGTGACACTAGTGAAAAGTTATCAAACATACGTAGACAGCATGACCCAAGAACCATCAGCCAGACAACACTACAACACACAACCCTGTATCTCAGGGGTTTGTACTTCAGGAAGACCACAGGGTGGACCACTGCCAGGTAGCGCTCCACACAGATACAGCACTGGAACAGGGGACGACCGGAGTTCAAGAACCCAAGAGAAAATGCTCCAAGATATGCAAGTGCAGTTTTAGGGACATGCCGTTGGACAAGGGCAAAAACAGAAAACAGGCAGTAGAGGACCTCAGACACAGCCAGGTTGAGAGAGAAGAAGTCTGAGGCCATCGTCCCTCCCACTCCAGTCAGTATCAGCCACAGGACGTAGACATTGGTGGGGAGACCCAGGATGAGGTTGATTATATAGGAAGCAGTGTAGGTGGATATGATTTGTGCATAGAGAGGAGCTACTGAAGAACTGTTTGCCATTGAGATGTTCATGTCTTCACCTTCTGTACTGGTGTGATGGGCTTCAGTATTCTACAACAATAAAGAGGTTTCACCAGGATTTGTTCTGTTGCAATAGAGCAGTAAAACTTGAAACAATCAAAGGTATCAAGGTTGGGTTCAATTCCATTTCAACTCAAGTCAGTTCAGGAAATTCATCAATAAAATAAGTGACTTTGGGTCCTTTTGAAAAGTAGTATATAAGTACCATGAACTAATTGTATTGCTAAAATGACATGTTATTAACACAATGTCTTTTTAATCTCATCGAATGATTTTAGCCCATTTGAGTAAATCTAGCATATATTCTCATTGGATCTTAAATCAGGAATACAGTCCAAATGAACAAACCTGAATAGACGGTGTTCTCTTCTTGTCTGAAGGTGAAGGTGTGACGTTAGGTTGACAAGCTGAAACCGGAGTGCAGACATTAACACACCTTCACTCTTGTCTGTCAGTGAGATCATTTTGCATCATCTGGTGCTCTGGTGGATGGAGATTTCACTGTAGGACCAATAAAATGGAAAAGGACCTCACCAAGTCACCCCCTCTCCCACCCCCTCAGTCACAACCACACCCTCAGCCACGCCCACCAAGACACCTGCGTTGGTCCGGTCTAGATGGACCAAACCTGACATGCAAATGTTTTTCACTGGTTATGACTGCACTAAGTGACATTTAGCATGGTTGAAGAGAATATACTGTGCTGTGTAGAATGTGTTATGGATGGATAGGGACCAACATTCACCAAACTTATTGTGGGAAGCTTGTGGAAGGCTAACCAAAATGTTTGACCCATGTTAAACAATTTAAAGGCAATGCTACCAAATACTTATTGAGTGTATGTAAACTTCTGACCCACTGGGAATGTGATGAAAGAAATTATAGCCATTCCTTCTGACAGAGCTGGTATAACTTAGTCCAGTTTATAGGCCTCCTTGCTCACACACACTTTTTCAGTTCTGCCCAGAAATGTTCAATGGGATTGAGGTCAGGGCTTTGTGATAACCACCAATACCTTGACTTTGTTGTCTTTAAGCCATTTTGCCACAACTTTGGAAGTATGCTTGGGGTCACTGCCCATTTGTAAGAGCCATTCGTGACCAAGCTTTAAACTTCCTGACTGATGTCTTGAGATGTTGCTTCAATATATCCATATACATTTCCTGCCTCATGACGCCATCTATTTTGTGAAGTGTACCAGTCCCTCTTGCAGCAAAGCACCCCCACAACATGTCCCTCACTCACGACGTCACTGGGCGAGACTCAACGCTAACTCTTCCTCCCTTATCTGCAACATGATGCTGCCACCCCTGTGCTTCACGGCTGGGATGGTGTTCTTCGGCTTGTAAGGCTCCCCCTTTTTCCTCCAAACATAACAATGGTCATTATGGCCGAACAGTTCTATTTTTGTTTCATCAGACGAGAGGAAATTTCACCAAAAAGTATGAAGTTCGTCCCCATTTGCCATTGCAAACCGTAGTCTGTTTTTTATGGCAATTTTGGAGCAGTGGCTTCATCCTTGCTGAGTGGCTTTTCAGTTTATGTCGATATAGAACTCATTTTACTGTGGATATAGATACATTTATACCCGTTTCCTCCAGCATCTTCACACGGTCCTTTGCTTTTGTTCTGGGATTGATTTGCACTTTTTTTTCAAACCTGACTCAGTTACACCAGCTCTGTCAGGAGGAATGGGTCAAAATTCACCCACCTTATTGTGGGAAGCTTGTGGAAGGCTACCCGAAATGTTTGACCCAAGTTAAATAATTTAAAGGCATTGCTACTAATTGAGTGAATGTAAACTTCTGACCCACTGGGAATGTGATGAAAGAAATTAAAGCTGAAATAAATTATTCTCTTTGCTATTATTCTGACATTTTCACATTCTTAAAATAAAGTGGTGATCCTAACTGACCTAAGACATGGCATTTTTACTAGGATTAAATGTCAGGAATTGTGAAAAACTGAGTTTAAATGTATTTGGCTAATGTGTATGTAAACTTCCGACTTCAACTGTAGCACATTCATTATAATGATTCTTCAACCACTGCATTAGGGCATTAGCTATATCACTCTGGTAAAGATGTTTTTATGCGCTGGGTGAAAAATACATTTAAAACACTGATTACCATAGCTAGCTATGTTTGCATTTGTGCTACAATCTCAATAAAATACACAAAAACCCTGATGAAGCTAAATTAAGATAGATACTCTCTTACAGTCCTTTGTAGATAATATATGCACTAGAGATGATAACTTTGTAAACATGCTGAAATATCAAAATATGTCCCAATATTGCATAATTTGCAAATAATCACGTTTTACATCTTATATTTTTGCCCACAATCTAGATATATCTTTATCATTTGGGGTTTAAATTCAACTTTTAGAAGCAAAGGTTTTGCTAACCTGTGTTGACGCAGCGTCCTTCTCCCCAGGGGTGTGGTGTGGTTGTGTCTGTCACTGGTGCTGTAATAATACTGTATATACAAATCTCTGCCTGACCTGTCCTGCTCTGACACACCTGAGTGACACAGCAACCTGTTGATTTAGACAATACTGCATCCAAAATGGCACCCTATTCCCTACATAGCACAGCACTTTGAACAGAGCACTATGGGCCCTAGTCAAAAGTAGGGCACTATATAGAGTATAGGGTACAATTTTTGCTGTTGCCAGAGCACCAACAAGAGGAGGGTCAGATTGTAGGTAAATAAGATGCACACTTGGTTAAAAGCAATGAAATGACAGCTTGGTCAGCCAAGAACCTCTTAAAAACCTACAAATAATAATAAACAAAAAAGAAGCAACCTTTCACTCCAATTAACAAATGAACAGTTTGAAAAAGTATTGTTTAGAGATGAGTATTCAGGGGAAGTCATAGAGGTAACAAACTACTGTGAAACAAAATGAAACATTGGGGTTGTTTTCTTGAAAGGAGGATGAAACAAGATGAAACATTGGGGTTGTTTTCTTGAAAGGAGGATGAAACAAGATGAAACATTGGGGTTGTTTTCTTGAAAGGAGGATGAAACAAGATGAAACATTGGGGTTGTTTTCTTGAAAGGAGGATGAAACAAGATGAAACATTGGGGTTGTTTTCTTGAAAGGAGGATGAAACAAGATGAAACATTGGGGTTGTTTTCTTGAAAGGAGGATGAAACAAGATGAAACATTGGGGTTGTTTTCTTGAAAGGAGGATGAAACAAGATGAAACATTGGGGTTGTTTTCTTGAAAGGAGGATGAAACAAGATGAAACATTGGGGTTGTTTTCTTGAAAGGAGGATGAAACAAGATGAAACATTGGGGTTGTTTTCTTGAAAGGAGGATGAAACAAGATGAAACATTGGGGTTGTTTTCTTGAAAGGAGGATGAAACAAAATGAAACATTGGGGTTGTTTTCTTGAAAGGAGGATGAAACAAAATGAAACATTGGGGTTGTTTTCTTGAAAGGAGGATGAAACAAGATGATCAAAATCAGATCAGAAGTGATTTACAATCAAAGATTAAAGATGAACATCTTGAGTTTCTACCTGCTCTAGATGGGCCCCTGATTAAAGATGAACATCTTGAGTTTCTACCTGCTCTAGATGGGCCCCTGATTAAAGATGAACATCTTGAGTTTCTACCTGCTCTAGATGGGCCCCTGATTAAAGATGAACATCTTGAGTTTCTACCTGCTCTAGATGGGCCCCTGATTAAAGATGAACATCTTCAGTTTCTACCTGCTCTAGATGGGCCCCTGATTAAAGATGAACATCTTCAGTTTCTACCTGCTCTAGATGGGCCCCTGATTAGAGATGAACATCTTGAGTTTCTACCTGCTCTAGATGGGCCCCTGATTAAAGATGAACATCTTCAGTTTCTACCTGCTCTAGATGGGCCCCTGATTAAAGATGAACATCTTCAGTTTCTACCTGCTCTAGATGGGCCCCTGATTAGAGATGAACATCTTGAGTTTCTACCTGCTCTAGATGGGCCCCTGATTAAAGATGAACATCTTGAGTTTCTACCTGCTCTAGATGGGCCCCTGATTAAAGATGAACATCTTGAGTTTCTACCTGCTCTAGATGGGCCCCTGATTAAAGATGAACATCTTCAGTTTCTACCTGCTCTAGATGGGCCCCTGATTAAAGATGAACATCTTCAGTTTCTACCTGCTCTAGATGGGCCCCTGATTAGAGATGAACATCTTGAGTTTCTACCTGCTCTAGATGGGCCCCTGATTAAAGATGAACATCTTGAGTTTCTACCTGCTCTAGATGGGCCCCTGATTAAAGATGAACATCTTGAGTTTCTACCTGCTCTAGATGGGCCCCTGATTAGAGATGAACATCTTGAGTTTCTACCTGCTCTAGATGGGCCCCTGATTAGAGATTACACACAGCTTCCCAACAGGCCAGGGTTGAAATGTTATTTTAAATATTTTAAACCAGGGTTTGACAACTTGATGGGGGTTTGGGCCACAAGGCCTACCTGTCTGTCTCGTCCCGACTCCCGACCCATACACGTTCATTACTATGGGACAGCTCTAAATCGAATATGAATGTTGAAACAATGTTACAAATGTCGGAAAGACAGAGAGCAAGGTTTATACATATCTCAACTGTTGAAAAATAAATGTTAGTCTAAAAGAAATATGAGATAATGTCTAGATGTTTTTTATAGTGGAGATCAAGTTCATAAAGTGCCTGGCTGGGCTGATGAGACAGTGGACTGCGCAGTCAGATGGAACAGAGGAAATTGGCATTTTAACGTCATAGATTGAGCCGGTTTTTAACTTGTAGAATAGACACTGTCTGGAAATGCAGTTCTAACCAATAATCATTAAGGATTAGACCCATCCACTGTAGAATGGCACGTAAATTCCAGTGTCCAGATGAATAAGAGGAGGCAAGTTTACAATCCCTCCATGGACTTTTTTTCAGGCATGGCCATTTGTTATAGCTCTGGATTTGTGAAGCCAATCCTCTACCTCCACAGGGTTGGAAAGCTGCCCTGTGTCAGAGATCTGTAAGAGAAAGAACTATAATGTTCTAAATCCATTAGTGCCTTACAAATGTTGTACTGTATGTCATTGTATTTATTATGTTCTATGTTTTTCCATAATCATTTGTGAATTGAAATGTATGATTTTATTCCAATATGGATTTGATTGTTTTCCAATTCCTGATGTTTGAATGTATTTCCAATGTAATCAGTGGCCTAAGGAGTAGGGGTTGGAACCAGTTCAAAGAACAGACCTGAGAACTGGAAAACAATACATTTTTCAAGGAACAGAATCCAAACCGGGAACGAAATGTACCTATACTGTTGTGGAACAGAACCGTAATTTAAAAGCATGAGAATGTATTAATAATTTCCTCTTCCCGAGCATTCTGTTTGCAAAAAACACATAAAACAGCTTTTGCAAACCTGTCAATCTGTCACTCAGAGACGTATTTCAGTGTTTGTCTGACTGCCAGCTGAAAATCATTGCCAGTGAGTGTGTAGGCAATCTGCCCCTCCCCCTCCAAAGCATAGTCTAGTAGTTTACCGATGTTACAAGTGTGATTCAGAAATTAGGGAGAGAGATGTTTTATTAGAGGAAGAAAGGATTAACATTTTCAATGCTACTTAAGGATTTATGAAAATCATTGGATTTATGAACAACAAAAAGATAAGACGTGTTTTTATTTTAATTTGTGTGCCACTTTGCAAACACAAGTTTGTTAGCTAACTGGTGAAACATTAGCACAACCCTCAAATTTTAAAAGACATTCTAAGTTCTTTCCCAGTAGCCGCTCCTCCGAAGGTACAATTCTGTGGCGTAATTCAGATAATGCATGTCATAACAACAAGATGCCCAGTGCTTCAAGCCAAGCCTTAGACTCCAACCTTTCTCACTCTCTCCCCACTCGCAAAATTATATTTGCATCGCGCATCCTACACTCTTCTGTCAAATGCATGTAAATATCATGCCCATTCCATAGTAAGCAGCTCTATCCATAATGATTTGTCAAGTAATTTAATGTCGAGTTACATGTAAAACATATTTTCTGCTTGTTGGAACAGTGGAACAGGAGCTAAACAGTTATGGATCCGTTCAGAACTAAACATTCAGTAACTTTTTTTGCTTCCAATCCCTGCTATCAAATCAAATCAAATGTATTTATATAGCCCTTCGTACATCAGCTGATATCTCAAAGTGCTGTACAGAAACCCAGCCTAAAACCCCAAACAGCAAGCAATGCAGGTGTAGAAGCACGGTGGCTAAAAACTCCATAGAAAGGCCAAAACCTAGGAAGAAACCTAGAGAGGAACCAGGCTATGTGGGGTGGCCAGTCCTCTTCTGGCTGTGCCGGGTGGAGATTATAACAGAACATGGCCAAGATGTTCAAATGTTCATAAATGACCAGCATGATCGAATAATAATAAGGCAGAACAGTTGAAACTGGAGCAGCAGCACGGCCAGGTGGACTGGGGACAGCAAAGAGTCATCATATCAGGTAGTCCTGGGGTATGGTCCTAGGGCTCAGGTCCTCTGAGAGAGAGAAAGAAAGAGAGAATTAGAGAGAGCATATGTGGGGTGGCCAGTCCTCTTCTGGCTGTGCCGGGTGGAGATTATAACAGAACATGGCCAAGATGTTCAAATGTTCATAAATGACCAGCATGGTCGAATAATAATAAGGCAGAACAGTTGAAACTGGAGCAGCAGCACGGCCAGGTGGACTGGGGACAGCAAGGAGTCATCATGTCAGGTAGTACTGGGGCATGGTCCTAGTGCTCAGGTCCTCCGAGAGAGAGAGAGAAAGAGAGAAAGAGAGAATTAGAGAATGCACACTTAGATTCACACAGGACACCGAATAGGACAGGAGTGGTACTCCAGATATAACAAACTGACCCTAGCCCCGACACATAAACTACTGCAGCATAAATACTGGAGGCTGAGACAGGAGGGGTCAGGAGACACTGTGGCCCCATCCGAGGACACCCCCGGACAGGGCCAAACAGGAAGGATATAACCCCACCCACTTTGCCAAAGCACATGATTTTGCTATGCTATGATTTTGTTTTGATAATATTGGGATTGCAGTACCAACATAACTTCTCAAACTGTTATTATTTTGCAAGACCATTTTGATTTATAGACCGGGAATCCCAACCATAATATACTTGTTTGTAAATAGACCTGGTGTCTTTCTGTTTCAACTTTAGCGTGATATTTTATTGGCAGAGATCATTCTGCTGGCTAATGCAGAAACAGATGGCACCAAACATTTACATGTGTTTTCTGTTCAAATGATGGATGATGATTGTGCTTGAAAGTTACATTGTAGATATTGTTGGGTTGATGTGGTTAAATACACTCTTAATAATGAGCTCGCTGTCTGTCTGTATTCTTTAAAGAGGATAAGGAAAGGATGTGTCTGTATATTTATAATAAATACATTAATAATACATATTAACAAATAACAAAATAATAATAGTAACTATAATAACAAATAAAATATACATATTTATCTTTGAAATCAATGGGGAGTTTCAGGTGTAATTGTGTCACGAAATTGACATTGTATACTTCTGTATTGACTACCATATTGTGTAGCGGGAGCCTGGAGTTTTTACTGACCTTTTGACCTGTTCTGGAAAAACTCTGGGCCCCATCCATCCAGAACACATTCTACACATCACAGCATATTCTCTTCAACCATACTAAACATCACTTAGTGTTGTCTTAACCAGTGGAAAACATCTGCTTGTCTAGTTGTGGTCCATTAATTGAGGTGATGGGCAGCATCAGTTACAGACCGTAGCAACATGTGTATTTGTAGGGGTATCTGAGAGAGTGGTGGCTGAGGGGGTGATTGTGAGTAAGGGAGGGAGGGAGGGAGGGAGGGAGGGGGAGGGAGGGAGGGAGGGAGGGAGGGAGGGAGGGAGGGAGGGAGGGAGGGAGGGAGGGACAGACATCTGCATGGTACATCAACATACTACTAGACTTTCTTGGTTGACTACCTCATCCTGCTATTTGTGGTTTCATTCTGCTGCCTCAGTTCTCAGGGCCCTGAAACGTCCCAGGTCAGGGGAAAGGAACAGCGAAAGAGGGGAAATATAACATGAATATACTTTTTTAATTATCCTATTGTCTGTGATGGTGAACTACCTCTCTATGATTGTAATAATGTCTTTATACAGTGTCCTTAATCAGGTTTGGTTGTTTTGTCACTATCCATTTATTTCTCCTTCATTGTGATCTGTGCGTTTGCGCAGCCTATCGGCTACCTCCACAGGGCTGGGACACTGTCCAATATCAGCCTCTCCTCCACAGGGCTGGGACACTGTCCAGTATCAGCCTCTCCTCCACAGGGCTGGGACACTGTCCAGTATCAGCCTCTCAGCTACCTCCACAGGGCTGGGACACTGTCCAGTATCAGCCTCTCAGCTACCTCCACAGGGCTGGGACACTGTCCAGTATCAGCCTCTCCTCCACAGGGCTGGGACACTGTCCAGTATCAGCCTCTCCTCTACAGGACTGGGACACTGTCCAGTATCAGCCTCTCCTCTACAGGACTGGGACACTGTCCAGTATCAGCCTCTCCTCTACAGGACTGGGACACTGTCCAGTATCAGCCTCTCCTCCACAGGGCTGGGACACTGTCCAGTATCAGCCTCTCCTCCACAGGGCTGGGACACTGTCCAGTATCAGCCTCTCCTCCACAGGGCTGGGACACTGTCCAGTATCAGCCTCTCCTCTACAGGACTGGGACACTGTCCAGTATCAGCCTCTCCTCTACAGGACTGGGACACTGTCCAGTATCAGCCTCTCCTCTACAGGACTGGGACACTGTCCAGTATCAGCCTCTCCTCCACAGGGCTGGGACACTGTCCAGTATCAGCCTCTCCTCCACAGGGCTGGGACACTGTCCAGTATCAGCCTCTCCTCCACAGGGCTGGGACACTGTCCAGTATCAGCCTCTCCTCTACAGGACTGGGACACTGTCCAGTCTCTCCTCTACTCCACAGGGCTGGGACACTGTCCTGTATCAGCCCCTCCTCTACCTCCACAGGGCTGGGACACTGTCCTGTATCAGCCCCTCCTCCACCTTCACAGGGATGGGACACTGTCCTGTATCAGCCCCTCCTCTACCTCCACAGGGATGGGACACTGCCCTGTATCAGCCCCTCCTCCACCTTCACAGGGCTGGGACACTGCCCTGTATCAGCCCCTCCTCCACCTTCACAGGGCTGGGACACTGCCCTGTATCAGCCCCTCCTCCACCTTCACAGGGCTGGGACACTGCCCTGTATCAGCCCCTCCTCCACCTTCACAGGGCTGGGACACTGCCCTGTATCAGCTCCTCCTCCACCTTCACAGGGCTGGGACACTGTCCTGTATCAGCCCCTCCTCTACCTCCACAGGGATGGGACACTGCCCTGTATCAGCCCCTCCTCCACCTTCACAGGGCTGGGACACTGTCCTGTATCAGCTCCTCCTCCACCTCCACAGGGATGGGACACTGCCCTGTATCAGCCCCTCCTCGACCTTCACAGGGCTGGGACACTGTCCTGTATCAGCCCCTCCTCCACCTCCACAGGGCTGGGACACTGCCCTGTATCAGGGGTCTCTGAGGAAGAGGTGAATAGATTGCATTTTGGGTGTTGTAATATATTATACTTTATTTCACCAAATTTGAAAATTCTGTCATAATGAATGAACACATGTTAAACTTCACAGAAAAACATGTTTCCCAATTTTCAGAGTTTAAATGTATAACATTGCTATTAAAGGTAACAATTAAAGTTGACCATAACAGGGTGGACCATTTCATATTAAATCAGCCATGATTACTGTTGTGATGGGGGAAGGGGACTTGTTGTGAGAACCAGGGAGGGGCAATTGATTTCAAGCTCAACAAAAAATTTGAATTTATTTGCCTACAATCTGAGACTCCTCTTGTCAGTGCTCTGGTCTGGTCTGAAATGGAACACTATACACTATATAGTGCACTAATAGGACGCTGGTCAAGGGTAGGGAATAGGGTGCTATTTTGTATGCACAAAGGTTTACATCACCAGGGTGACCTGATACGCCACTCAGGTGTGGCAGAGCAGGGGAGATATTTGGATATTTAGTATCGGGTTCAGTTCCAGCATCTGTGAGAGACACAGTCCACCCCACCTCAGAGGACAGAGACACTGAATCAGGTGGCTACAGGTGAGCAAAACTTTTATTTTTATATAATAGTTTTTTTGCATTTTGCATTTAAAACTAAATTGATGATTTATATTTATGTAGCTTCTGAGTAAAAAGTTGTATAAAAATAATAGGTTTTAATCTGAACAGTGGCAATTAAAAAAAAATATATGGACACATTCTAATATTTCATAAAGTTAAATTAATCATTAATTCTGCATATATTATCTACAAAGGATTGTTAGAGATTATTTTACTTAATTTAGCTTCCTCTGTTTTGTTGTGCTTTACTACACACCTCGTTGACATTAGTAAGTGTTTGAATCGTTTTTTAAAACTCCAAACAAAATAACACTTCACCAGGGTAATAACTAACACCCTGTTGTAGAGGTTACAGAATGACTGTATGTGAAGATAGAGAAATACTTTGCATGATCCTGTTGCTTGTATAACTTTCATCCTCTCCTCCTCCCTCTCTGTCTCTCTGTTTCTGTCTCTCACCCCCTCCCTCCCTATCTCTCTCTCACTCTCACTCCATCTCTCTGTCTCTCCCTCCGCTGTCTATCTCTCCCTCCCTCCCTCCCTCCCTTACAGATCTCAAGAACTTTTCACATTATAGTTACAAACATCGTTGAGATGAATTTATCTACAGTCAATGATATGTCCACATCTCCTCCTTTCTCCCTAAATGAACCGGGTGTAAAGGGTGTCCTTGCGGCACATATTGTCCCCATGCTTACTACCTCCTGTGCAATCAACATCATCCTGGGTCTCCCCACCAATGTCTACATCCTGTGGCTGATACTGACTGGAGGAGGGACGATGGCCTCAGAGTTCTTCTCTCTCAACCTGACCGTGTCTGAGATCCTCTTCTGCCTCTTTAGTGCCTTCAGCATAGCTGATGTCTATGTCCAGTCTGATTTTGTCCACAAAGCTAATGCTTTTTCCACTGGGTTTGTTGTCACAAGCCGGCAACTGTTCCATTGCTGTATCTGTGTAGAGCGCTATCTGGCGGTGGTCCATCCTGTGGTCTTCCTGAAGTACAAACCCCTGAGATACAGGGTGGGGTGTTGTAGTGTTGTCTGGCTAATGGTTCTCGGGTCCTGCTGTCTGTCTGTGTTTGATAACTTTTCAACAGTGTTCTTCTACTCTGTCTTTGTCCAATCACTGATCTATTTTTTGCTAATGTCATTCTGCTGCCTCTCAGTTCTCTGGGCTCTGAAACGTCCAGGGCCGGGGGATGGGGACAGGGAGGGGACAAACAGCATGAAGATGAAGGCCTTCAAGATCATTTTCATTATCCTGGTGTATGCTACTATGTCTCAACTCCCACTAGTACTGATGATATCTACTAAAAGTTACATTCCATATATGGACTTCCTTGCAGGCATGGTCATTTGTTTCTGCATCCGTGTCATCTCTGGGTTTGTGCAGCCCCTTCTGTACCTACACAGGGTTGAGAAGCTGTCCTATATCAGAGGTCTTTAAGACAACAAATGTCAATCCCTTCAACCCGTTAGTGCTTTAAAAATGTATTGTCATTATATTTCATTTCATATGTTATTTCATATTCATTTGTGAATTATAATTTTAGATGTTTTTCCGTATGGATTCTTGGTTTTCCAATTCCTGATTTTTTAAAATGTATTTCCACTGTAATCAGTAGCCTACAAAGTGATGTTAAGATTTCCCCCTCTGTAGATTTTGTTTGAATACTATTGGGTTTGCCGTTTATCTACCCACATAGGGTAAACCAGCCCAAGAACTTCTCAAATCATCCATATTGAGCAAGAATAATGTTGACATATGGTCTGTGATTCAATCGAATCACTCTTGAAGACAATTAAGCTTTTAATAAAGGTAGTGGTATCGCGTTAATTGAGACACCATTCAATGTAAACGCTGCCAGTGTCGGCTCAATTGGAAATTATCTTTAAATGTCAAGCGTGATATAGAATGGTTTTGGATTGAATCCTGACCATAATGTCATACTTTGTAAAAATACCTGGTGTCAGTCTTATAGAATGCATCACTCTGCACCTTTTCTATAGGAATGTGTTTTTGAGCTGGTTATATCTATTTGTAAAATAAATGGGAACTTCACCCAAAAAGAGTCATGTTTGGAAAGCTGATTTTTGTGGGCGTGTTATGGACAACCTACTACAACTGTATATAGGTAGACGCCTCATTCACCCAAGTTTCATCAACATCTGGCCAGTGGTATCTGAGATATCGTGTGGATAAGCTATACTCATGTCCCTGAGCATGTGTGCCAAATTTCAGCACACTGAGTCAAACAGATTGAGAGATGTAAACATGTGCAGTTGATTTGCCACTGTGTGGTCATTCGAAAACATAATGTTAACTTTCACTGCTATGTGGATGACACACAGCTGTACATTTCAATGAAACATGGTGAAGCCACAAAATTGCCCTCGCTGGAAGTCTGTGTTTCAGACATAAGGAAGAGGATGGCTGCAAATGTTATACTTTTAAACTCGGACAAAACAGAGATGCTTGTTCTAGGTCCCAAGAAACAAAGAGTGCTTCTGTTGAATCTGGCAAAACTCTGGACCCTGATCTCTCTTTTGACGAACATATCAAGATTGTTTCAAGGACAGCTTTTTTCCATCTGCGTAACATTGCAAAGATCAGAAATGTTCTGTCCAAAATTGATGCAGAAAAATGTATCCATGCTTTTGTTACATCTAGGTTAGACTACTGCAATGCTCTACTTTCCGGCTACCTGGATAAAGCACTAAATAAACTTCAGTTAATGCTAAACACAGATGCTAGAATCTTGACTAGAACCAAAAAATGTGATCATATTACTCCAGTGCTAGCCACTCTACACTGGCTTCCTGTTAAGGTAAGGGCTGATTTCAAGGTTTTACTGCTAACCTACAAAGCATTACATGGGCTTGCTCCTACCTATCTTTCCGATTTGGTCCTGCCGTACATACCTACACATATGCTACAGTCACAAGATGGAGGCCTCCTAATTGTCCCTAGAATTTCTAAGCAAACAGCTGGAGGCAGGGCTTTTTCCTATAGAGCTCAGTTTTTATGGAAAGGTCTGCTTACCCATGTGAGAGACAGACTCTGTCTCAATCTTTAAGTCTGTATTGAAAAATCATCTCTTCATTACAGTGTAATCTGGCCCAGGAGTGTGAAGGTGAACGGAAAGGCACTGGAGCAACTTGCTGTCTCTGCCTAGCCGGTTCCCCTCTCTCCACTGGTAATCTTTGCCTCTAACCCTATTTCAGGGGCCAAGTCACTGGCTTACTGGTGCTCTTCCATGCCGTCCCAAGGAGGGGTGTGTCACTTGAGTGGGTTGAGTCACTGACGTGGTCTTCCTGTCTGGGTTGGCGTCCCCCCTTGGGTTGTGCCGTGGCGGAGATCTTTGTGGACAATACTCTGCCTTGTCTCAGGATGGTAAGTTGGTGGTTGAAGATATCCCTCTAGTGGTGTGGGGGCTGTGCTTCGGCAAAGTGGGTGGGGTTATATCCTGCCTGTTTGGCCCTGTCTGGGGGTATCATCGGATGGGGCCACAGTGTCTCCTGACCCCTCCTGTCTCAGCCTCCAGTATTTATGCTGCAGTAGTTTATGTGCCGGGGGGCTAGGGTCAGTCTGTTATATCTGGAGTATTTCTCCAGTGTCCTGTGTGAATTTTAGAATGCTCTCTCTAATTCTTTCTTTCTCTCTTTCACGCTCTCGGGGACCTGAGGCCTAGGACCATGCCTCAGGACTACCTTGCATGTTGACTCCTTGCTGTCCCCAGTCCACCTGGCCGTGCTGCTGCTCCAGTTTCAACTGTTCTGTCTGCAGCTATGGACGTACTACCTGTCCCAGACCTGCTGTTTTCAACTTTCTAGAGACAGCAGGAGCGGGAGAGATGCTCTCAATGATCGGCTATGAAAAGCCAACTGACATTTACTCCTGAGGTGCTGACTTGTGATTATTATTATTTGACCATGCTGGTCATTTATGAACATTTGAACATCTTGGCCATGTTCTTTTATAATCTCCACCCGGCACAGGCAGAAGAGGACTGGACACCCCTCATCGCCTGGTTCCTCTCTAGGTTTCTTCCTAGGTTTTGGCCTTTCTAGGGAGTTTTTCCTAGCCACCGTGCTTCTACAACTGCATTGCTTGCTGTTTGGGGTTTTAGTCTGGGTTTCTGTACAGCACTTTGAGATATCTGCTGATGTATGAAGGGCTATATACATACATTTGATTTGATTCGATATGAATGTCCTTGCATATGTTGAGTCTTGACAGTGTTTTCAACATGTGTACCAAAGCGTGTTACAATATTGTAAGAATATTTCAAAGATAAATACACAACCCATCGGCCAATAGAGTACTAACAATCAATGGAAATAGTTTTTTTCCCCTGTAATATGGGTTTAATGATCAATGGGTAAGAGACATGGGAGGAATTTCAGTCCGGGACTCATAGCTACATGGCAAATTCTCATTGGTCCAAATTGTTTATACATTGAACCTGAAATAGGATAGTTGTTATTTGGCCATCGGCCCAGTTTTATTGCAAGGAATTCTAATTGGTCAACCACATGCTTGGCCTGGGCTATAAAGTACATCCTGTCCCTTTCTTCTGTGGAGAAAATCACATGAGAGAATCACTGAGGACAGGGGAGCATGAACATCAACCATCTGCTTCCAAGCATGATTTTTCAGCTTTGAATACACATATTTTCCTCCCCCTGGTGTGCTTTGGGGTCTATGTTATTGAAAAGTAGCATCAACTGCTAACAATATGAATGTCCTTGACTGATTTATGTGTTTACGTGTTTACGTGGCAGACCACACCCATGTGAATATTTATTTAACAGCCATTTTGTTTCATAACAGCCATTAATAACATTAATAATAGCCATTTTGTATTGAAAAGACCTCCTCACACTAGATCTCTTTTCATAGGGCCACCATCTGGCCAATCAGTAACTTTGTAAATGATGGGTCCCTATGGCAAGACGCATCATTCACCCAAGTTTCGTCAAAATTGAGCCAGTGCTGTCTGAGATATTGTGTGTGACTACCGGATGTGCGGAGATAGATCCTCCACCCCACAAACACACACTATTTCATAGTGCGGGAAAAAAATGTGTGTGGGGATGGGGACAGGGAGGGGACAAACAGCATTAAGCATCTACTGGTGTATGCTGTGGTGTCTCAACTCCCAGTGGCGATGATATATATATGCCATTTAGCAGACGCTTTTATCCAAAGCGACTTACAGTCATGTGTGCATACATTCTACGTATGGGTGGTCCCGGGAATCGAACCCACTACCCTGGCGTTACAAGCGCCATGCTCTACCAACTGAGCTACAGAAGGACCACGATGGCACTGACTCAAAGTTACGTTATTTACATGGTGTTTCTTTCAGTCATGTCCATTTGTTTATGCATCTGTATTATCTCAGGGTTTGTTCAGCCACTTCTCCACCTCCACAGGGTTGCTAAGCTGCCCTGTATCACAGGTCTCTAAGGCAAAAAGTCTAATCTCTACAACCAATGTGTGCCTTAAAAACATAGTATATTTGATTGTATTTATGTTCTATGTTTATCCCTAATCATTTGAAATTTCAAATGTTAGATTTTTTTCCTCATGTATTTAATTGTTTTCTAAGTCATGATGTTTAACTATATTTCCAATGTAATCAGTAGCCTAGGAAGCGATGGTTTGATTTTGTTTTTTATAATATTGGGTCTGCAGTATAAATTATGCAACCACATAGAGTGTAAACCAGTCGAAGAACTTCTCAAATTGTATATATTTAGCAAGAAAAGTGTGATATTTACTCCTGGAATCAATCTGATCATAAAGGTAGTGGTAGCGTGTTTGCAGAGATGGCATTCAGGGTAAACACTGCCTTTTAAATCATCTTTAAATGTGAAGAGCGATAAAGCACAGTTTCTTATTGAATCCTTGCCATAATGGACTTCTTCATAAATTGACCTGGTGTCATTCTGTTTTAATATTAGCGTGATGTTTTATTGTCAGAAAGACAGACCATTCTGCTGGCTAATGCAGAAACAGATGGCACCAAATATTTACATGTATTTTGTCTTGAAATGATTTTACTATGACCTGGTCTGTAAAAACATCTACACAGCTCAACATATTCTCCTCAACCATACTAAACATCACTTAGTGTTGTCATAACCAGTGGAAAACATTCTACACAGCACCACATATTCTCCTCAACCATACTAAACATCACTTAGTGTTGTCATAACCAGTGGAAAACATTCTACACAGCACCACATATTCTCCTCAACCATACTAAACATCACTTAGTGTTGTCATAACCAGTGGAAAACATTCTACACAGCTCAACATATTCTCCTCAACCATACTAAACATCACTTAGTGTTGTCATAACCAGTGGAAAACATTCTACACAGCTCAACATATTCTCCTCAACCATACTAAACATCACTTAGTGTTGTCATAACCTGTGGAAAACATTCTACACAGCACCACATATTCTCCTCAACCATACTAAACATCACTTAGTGTTGTCATAACCAGTGGAAAACATTCTACACAGCTCAACATATTCTCCTCAACCATACTAAACATCACTTAGTGTTGTCATAACCTGTGGAAAACATTCTACACAGCACCACATATTCTCCTCAACCATACTAAACATCACTTAGTGTTGTCATAACCAGTGGAAAACATTCTACACAGCACCACATATTCCCTTCAACCATACTAAACATCACTTAGTGTTGTCATAACCAGTGGAAAACATTCTACACAGCTCAACATATTCTCCTCAACCATACTAAACATCACTTAGTGTTGTCATAACCTGTGGAAAACATTCTACACAGCACCACATATTCTCCTCAACCATACTAAACATCACTTAGTGTTGTCATAACCAGTGGAAAACATTCTACACAGCTCAACATATTCTCCTCAACCATACTAAACATCACTTAGTGTTGTCATAACCAGTGGAAAACATTCTACACAGCTCAACATATTCTCCTCAATCATACTAAACATCACTTAGTGTTGTCATAACCAGTGGAAAACATTCTACACAGCTCAACATATTCTCCTCAACCATACTAAACATCACTTAGTGTTGTCATAACCTGTGGAAAACATTCTACACAGCACCACATATTCTCCTCAACCATACTAAACATCACTTAGTGTTGTCATAACCAGTGGAAAACATTCTACACAGCTCAACATATTCTCCTCAACCATACTAAACATCACTTAGTGTTGTCATAACCTGTGGAAAACATTCTACACAGCACCACATATTCTCCTCAACCATACTAAACATCACTTAGTGTTGTCATAACCAGTGGAAAACATTCTACACAGCACCACATATTCTCTTCAACCATACTAAACATCACTTAGTGTTGTCATAACCAGTGGAAAACATTCTACACAGCACCACATATTCCCTTCAACCATACTAAACATCACTTAGTGTTGTCATAACCAGTGGAAAACATTCTACACAGCTCAACATATTCTCCTCAACCATACTAAACATCACTTAGTGTTGTCATAACCAGTGGAAAACATTCTACACAGCTCCAGATATTCTCCTCAACCATACTAAACATCACTTAGTGTTGTCATAACCAGTGGAAAACATTCTACACAGCTCAACATATTCTCCTCAACCATACTAAACATCACTTAGTGTTGTCATAACCAGTGGAAAACATTCTACACAGCACCACATATTCCATTCAACCATACTAAACATCACTTAGTGTTGTCATAACCAGTGGAAAACATTCTACACAGCACCACATATTCTCCTCAACCATACTAAACATCACTTAGTGTTGTCATAACCAGTGGAAAACATTCTACACAGCTGAACATATTCTCCTCAACCATACTAAACATCACTTAGTGTTGTCATAACCAGTGGAAAACATTCTACACAGCTCAACATATTCTCCTCAACCATACTAAACATCACTTAGTGTTGTCATAACCTGTGGAAAACATTCTACACAGCACCACATATTCTCTTCAACCATACTAAACATCACTTAGTGTTGTCATAACCAGTGGAAAACATTCTACACAGCACCACATATTCCCTTCAACCATACTAAACATCACTTAGTGTTGTCATAACCAGTGGAAAACATTCTACACAGCTCAACATATTCTCCTCAACCATACTAAACATCACTTAGTGTTGTCATAACCAGTGGAAAACATTCTACACAGCTCAACATATTCTCCTCAACCATACTAAACATCACTTAGTGTTGTCATAACCAGTGGAAAACATTTTACACAGCACCACATATTCCATTCAACCATACTAAACATCACTTAGTGTTGTCATAACCAGTGGAAAACATTCTACACAGCACCACATATTCTCCTCAACCATACTAAACATCCCTTAGTGTTGTCATAACCAGTGGAAAACATTCTACACAGCACCACATATTCTCCTCAACCATACTAAACATCACTTAGTGTTGTCATAACCAGTGGAAAACATTCTACACAGCTCAACATATTCTCCTCAACCATACTAAACATCACTTAGTGTTGTCATAACCAGTGGAAAACATTCTACACAGCTCAACATATTCTCCTCAACCATACTAAACATCACTTAGTGTTGTCATAACCAGTGGAAAACATTCTACACAGCTCAACATATTCTCCTCAACCATACTAAACATCACTTAGTGTTGTCATAACCTGTGGAAAACATTCTACACAGCACCACATATTCTCTTCAATCATACTAAACATCACTTAGTGTTGTCATAACCAGTGGAAAACATTCTACACAGCACCACATATTCCATTCAACCATACTAAACATCACTTAGTGTTGTCATAACCAGTGGAAAACATTCTACACAGCTCAACATATTCTCCTCAACCATACTAAACATCACTTAGTGTTGTCATAACCTGTGGAAAACATTCTACACAGCACCACATATTCTCTTCAACCATACTAAACATCACTTAGTGTTGTCATAACCAGTGGAAAACATTCTACACAGCACCACATATTCCATTCAACCATACTAAACATCACTTAGTGTTGTCATAACCAGTGGAAAACATTCTACACAGCACCACATATTTTCCTCAACCATACTAAACATCACTTAGTGTTGTCATAACCAGTGGAAAACATTCTACACAGCTCAACATATTCTCCTCAACCATACTAAACATCACTTAGTGTTGTCATAACCAGTGGAAAACATTCTACACAGCTCAACATATTCTCCTCAACCATACTAAACATCACTTAGTGTTGTCATAACCAGTGGAAAACATTCTACACAGCTCAACATATTCTCCTCAACCATACTAAACATCACTTAGTGTTGTCATAACCAGTGGAAAACATTCTACACAGCTCAACATATTCTCCTCAACCATACTAAACATCACTTAGTGTTGTCATAACCAGTGGAAAACATTCTACACAGCTCAACATATTCTCCTCAACCATACTAAACATCACTTAGTGTTGTCATAACCTGTGGAAAACATTCTACACAGCACCACATATTCTCCTCAACCATACTAAACATCACTTAGTGTTGTCATAACCAGTGGAAAACATTCTACACAGCACCACATATTCTCTTCAACCATACTAAACATCACTTAGTGTTGTCATAACCAGTGGAAAACATTCTACACAGCACCACATATTCCCTTCAACCATACTAAACATCACTTAGTGTTGTCATAACCAGTGGAAAACATTCTACACAGCACCACATATTCTCCTCAACCATACTAAACGTCACTTAGTGTTGTCATAACCAGTGGAAAACATTCTACACAGCTCAACATATTCTCCTCAACCATACTAAACATCACTTAGTGTTGTCATAACCAGTGGAAAACATTCTACACAGCTCAACATATTCTCCTCAACCATACTAAACATCACTTAGTGTTGTCATAACCAGTGGAAAACATTCTACACAGCTCAACATATTCTCCTCAACCATACTAAACATCACTTAGTGTTGTCATAACCAGTGGAAAACATTCTACACAGCTCAACATATTCTCCTCAACCATACTAAACATCACTTAGTGTTGTCATAACCAGTGGAAAACATTCTACACAGCACCACATATTCTCCTCAACCATACTAAACATCACTTAGTGTTGTCATAACCAGTGGAAAACATTCTACACAGCTCAACATATTCTCCTCAACCATACTAAACATCACTTAGTGTTGTCATAACCTGTGGAAAACATTCTACACAGCACCACATATTCTCCTCAACCATACTAAACATCACTTAGTGTTGTCATAACCAGTGGAAAACATTCTACACAGCACCACATATTCTCTTCAACCATACTAAACATCACTTAGTGTTGTCATAACCAGTGGAAAACATTCTACACAGCACCACATATTCCATTCAACCATACTAAACATCACTTAGTGTTGTCATAACCAGTGGAAAACATTCTACACAGCACCACATATTCTCCTCAACCATACTAAACATCACTTAGTGTTGTCATAACCAGTGGAAAACATTCTACACAGCTCAACATATTCTCCTCAACCATACTAAACATCACTTAGTGTTGTCTCTTCCCCCTCCCTCTCTCCTCTCTGCCCCCTCCCTCTCTCCTATCTTCCCCCTCCCTTTCTCATCTCTTCCCCCCCTCTCTCTCTTCTCTTCCCCCTCCCTTTCTCATCTCTTCCCCCTCTCTCTCTCCTCTCTTCCCCCTCCCTCTCTCCTCTCTTCCCCTTCCCTCTCTCCTCTCTTCCCCTTCCCTTTCTCATCTCTTTCCCCTCCCTCTCCTCTCTTCCCCCTCCCTTCTCATATCTTCCCCCTCCCTCTCTCCTCTCTTCCCCCTCCCTTTCTCATCTCTTCCCCCTCCCTCTCTCCTCTCTTCCCCCTCGCCTTTCTCATCTCTTCCCCCTCCCTCTCTCCTCTCTTCCCCCTCCCTCTCTCCTCTCTTCCCACTCCCTTTCTCATCTCTTCCCCCTCCCTCTCTCCTCTCTTCCCCCTCCCTCTCTCCTCTCTTCTCCCTCCCTTTCTCATCTCTTCCCCCTCCCTCTCTCCTCTCTTCCCCCTCCCTTTCTCATCTCTTCCCCCTCCCTTTCTCATCTCTTCCCCTCCCTCTCTCCTCTCTTCCCCCCTCTCTCCTATCTTCCCCCTCCCTTTCTCATCTCTTCCCCCTCCCTCTCTCCTCTCTTCCCCTCCCTTTCTCATATCTTCCCCCTCCCTCTCTCCTCTCTTCCCCTCCCTCTCTCATATCTTCCCCCTCCCTCTCTCCTCTCTTCCCCCTCCCTTTCTCATCTCTTCCCCCTCCCTCATTCCTCTCTTCCCCCTCCCTTTCTCATCTCCCCCTCTCCTCTCTTCCCCCTCCCTTTCTCATCTCTTCCCCTCCCTCATTCCTCTCTTCCCCTCCCTTTCTCATCTCCCCCTCTCTCCTCTCTTCCACCTCCCTTTCTCATCTCTTCCCCCTTCCTCTCTCATCTCTTCCCCCTCCCTCTCTCCTCTCTTCCCCTCCCTCTCTCCTCTCTTCCCACTCCCTTTCTCATCTCTTCCCCCTTCCTCTCTCATCTCTTCCACCTCCCTCTCTCCTCTCTTCCCCCTCCCTCTCTCCTCTCTTCCCACTCCCTTTCTCATCTCTTCCCCCTCCCTCTCTCCTCTCTTCCCCCTCCCTCTCTCCTCTCTTCCCCCTCCCTCTCTCCTCTCTTCCCCCTCCCTTTCTCATCTCTTCCCCCTCCCTCTCTCCTCTCTTCCCCCTCCCTTTCTCATCTCTTCCCCCTCCCTTTCTCATCTCTTCCCCCTCCCTCTCTCCTCTCTTCCCCCTCCCTTTCTCATCTCTTTCCCCTCCCTTTCTCATCTCTTCCCCCTCCCTCTCTCCTCTCTTCCCCCTCCCTCTCTCCTCTCTTCCACCCTCCCTTTCTCATCTCCTCCCCCTCCCTCTCTCCTCTCTTCCCCCTCCCTCTCTCCTCTCTTCCCCCTCCCTTTCTCATCTCTTCCCCCTCCCTCTCTCCTCTCTTCCCCCTCGCCTTTCTCATCTCTTCCCCCTCCCTCTCTCCTCTCTTCCCCCTCCCTCTCTCCTCTCTTCCCACTCCCTTTCTCATCTCTTCCCCCTCCCTCTCTCCTCTCTTCCCCCTCCCTCTCTCCTCTCTTCTCCCTCCCTTTCTCATCTCTTCCCCCTCCCTCTCTCCTCTCTTCCCCCTCCCTTTCTCATCTCTTCCCCCTCCCTTTCTCATCTCTTCCCCCTCCCTCTCTCCTCTCTTCCCCCCCCCTCTCTCCTCTCTTCCCCCTCCCTTTCTCATCTCTTCCCCCTCCCTCTCTCCTCTCTTCCCCTCCCTTTCTCATATCTTCCCCCTCCCTCTCTCCTCTCTTCCCCCTCCCTCTCTCATATCTTCCCCCTCCCTCTCTCCTCTCTTCCCCCTCCTTTCTCATCTCTTCCCCCTCCCTCATTCCTCTCTTCCCCTCCCTTTCTCATCTCCCCCCTCTCCTCTCTTCCCCCTCCCTTTCTCATCTCTTCCCCCTCCCTCATTCCTCTCTTCCCCCCCTTTCTCATCTCCCCCCCTCCTCTCCTCTCTTCCACCTCCCTTTCTCATCTCTTCCCCCTTCCTCTCTCATCTCTTCCCCCTTCCTCTCTCCTCTCTTCCCCCTCCCTCTCTCCTCTCTTCCCACTCCCTTTCTCATCTCTTCCCCCTTCCTCTCTCATCTCTTCCCCCTCCCTCTCTCCTCTCTTCCCCCTCCCTCTCTCCTCTCTTCCCACTCCCTTTCTCATCTCTTCCCCCTCCCTCTCTCCTCTCTTCCCCCTCCCTCTCTCCTCTCTTCCCCCTCCCTCTCTCCTCTCTTCCCCCTCCCTTTCTCATCTCTTCCCCCTCCATCTCTCCTCTCTTCCCCCTCCCTTTCTCATCTCTTCCCCCTCCCTTTCTCATCTCTTCCCCTCCCTCTCTCCTCTCTTCCCCTCCCTTTCTCATCTCTTTCCCCTCCCTTTCTCATCTCTTCCCCCTCCCTCTCTCCTCTCTTCCCCCTCCCTCTCTCCTCTCTTCCACCCTCCCTTTCTCATCTCCTCCCCTCCCTCTCTCCTCTCTTCCCCTCCCTCTCTCCTCTCTTCCCCCTCCCTTTCTCATCTCTTGCCCCTCCCTCATTCCTCTCTTCCCCCTCCCTTTCTCATCTCCCCCCCTCTCTCCTCTCTTCCCCCTCCCTTTCTCATCTATTCCCCCTCCCTCATTCCTCTCTTCCCCCTCCCTTTCTCATCTCTTCCCCCTCTCTCCTCTCTTCCACCTCCCTTTCTCATCTCTTCCCCCTTCCTCTCTCATCTCTTCCCCCTTCCTCTCTCATCTCTTCCCCCTCCCTCTCTCCTCTCTTCCCCCTCCCTCTCTCCTCTCTTCCCACTCCCTTTCTCATCTCTTCCCCCTCCCTCTCTCCTCTCTTCCCCCTCCCTCTCTCCTCTCTTCCCCCTCCCTTTCTCATCTCTTCCCCCTCCCTTTCTCATCTCTTTCCCCTCCCTTTCTCATCTCTTCCCCCTCCCTCTCTCATCTCTTCCCCCTCCCTCTCTCATCTCTTCCCCCTCCCTCTCTCATCTCTTCCACCTCCCTCTCTCCTCTCTTCCCCCTCCCTACAAATATTGATTTATTCAATTGACTTATGCAGAATCCTTCTGATTTGAATACAGATAATTCAGCAGTGTGGTTTCCCCTCGGCCTCCTTCGTAACAAGGGAAATGTACTGATTTCCATGTTCAACTCAGGCATGAACCATTATCTTCCCCCAGCAATAGCTGCTGTGCTAAAACAGCTAACCTGTTAACATGGAAAGTAATAGGTGAATGGTTCTGCTTTTCTTAGTCAACCCTGTGTTGCTTTTCTCTGTGTTTTGGAACATATCGCTGTCTTTCATTTTTGTTCATTGATTTATATAATAATAATAATAATATATGCCATTTAGCAGACGCTTTTATCCAAAGCAACTTACAGTCATGTGTGCATAGATTCTATGTATGGGTGGTCCCGGGGATCGAACCCTCTACCCTGGCGTTACAAGCGCCATGCTCTACCAACTGAGCTACAGAAGGAGGTATTTGACCTGCATTCATTTCTTATCTGGTCTCATCAGCTCCCTATTTAGTTCATTTTTTTCTGGGTGTATTGTTGTGAGGTATTGTTTGTTTTTGACTGCCTACCTGGGTTGACCATTGCCTGCAGGTGACCACGATTCCAGCCTTCTGTGAAGGAGTAATAAACATCTGCCGCGCTCTGCGTGTGAATCTACACCTATTTCTCCCTGAGTATTCATCACATAAGTCTTGGCTTGAGTTAATATGTCTTGCTCTTTGATGTACAGTAGCCATTGTAAATCTACTGTATACATTTCAACGACTCAATACCTCACTGCAACAGTTGATTTCTGTAAAAGGGAATTCTCAGTCAAAATAAAAACAAAAAATAATAATAATACATGTATTGATAATAAATAATGGAATAAGCAACATTATTCCATTATTGAATCCATACAGTGCTTACATTACAAGAAGATTCTCAACAACTCTATTTACCTAAATGATCCCTTGACTTCTGTGACACACCCAGAGTTTTACCTCACAGCTCCAGTCTTTTGCATCAACAGCCTCAGCTGCTGGCCGTGTTTGTTTCTCCCTGTAGCTCAGCCACTTTGACTGTCTAATGAGAACACATTTGGAACAGCACTGACCTTGGTTGTCTCCTAAATGACACCTTATTCACTATTTAGTACACTCATTTTGACCAGGACCCAAAGTGCTCTGATTGAAAACAGTGAACTGTATAGGGAATAGGGTATCAATTGGGCCATCACTGTTTTTACCTTCAAACAAAGACCCAAAGAACTAAACCTAAGGAACATAATCACATATATTCAAATCACTTTTCAGAATTGCCTTGTCATTAGAAATTATAATGAAAACATTTAAACATTTAAACATGTTGTTTATCCTTTGATATGAATGGATGTAATGCATCAATCACATTACTGAACCATAACGTAGACAGTATTATAAGAGATAAGATATCAAAGATCACGTCATTGTACTCTATTAGTCTTTAGTCTCGTTCTACCGTATATGCTAAAAAAATATAACTCTCTCAAGTTCTGTTAATTCCCAATATATTCTTATTAACTGTATACTTTGCTTTTTATACTATGATCATGACTTTGAATATCACTCCCTCAGCATGATGTTAGATCCTGACCCAATACAAAACCTAGGGGGTAGCGCACATCATTATTTAGGGGATAAGGTAGTAAACAAAATCCTTTAGGGGATAGGGTAGTATACTACAACCTTTAGGGGATAGGGTAGTACACTACATCCTTTAGGGGATAGGGTAGTATACTACATCCTTTAGGGGATAGGGTAGTACACTACATCCTTTAGGGGATAGGGTAGTACACTACATCCTTTAGGGAATAGGGTAGTATACTACAACCTTTAGGGGATAGGGTAGTACACTACATCCTTTAGGGGATAGGGTAGTATACTACATCCTTTAGGGGATAGGGTATAAAACTACATCCTTTAGGGGATAGGGTATAAAACTACATCCTTTAGGAGATAGGGCAATATACTACATCCTTTAGGGGATAGGGTAGTATACTACATCCTTTAGGGGATAGGGTAGTATACTACATCCTTTAGGGGATAGGGTAGTATACTACATCCTTTAGGGGATAGGGTAGTATACTACATCCTTTAGGGGATAGGGTATAAAACTACATCCTTTAGGGGATAGGGTATAAAACTACATCCTTTAGGGGATAGGGTATAAAACTACATCCTTTAGGAGATAGGGCAATATACTACATCCTTTAGGGGATAGGGTAGTATACTACATCCTTTAGGGGATAGGGTAGTATACTACATCCTTTAGGGGATAGGGTAGTATACTACATCCTTTAGGGGATAGGGTAGTATACTACATCCTTTAGGGGATAGGGTAGTATACTACATCCTTTAGGGGATAGGGTAGTATACTACATCCTTTAGGGGATAGGGTATAAAACTACATCCTTTAGGGGATAGGGTATAAAACTACATCCTTTAGGGGATAGGGTATAAAACTACATCCTTTAGGAGATAGGGTAGTATACTACATCCTTTAGGGGATAGGGTAGTATACTACATCCTTTAGGGGATAGGGTAGTATACTACATCCTTTAGGGGATAGGGTAGTATACTACATCCTTTAGGGGATAGGGTATAAAACTACATCCTTTAGGGGATAGGGTAGTATACTACATCCTTTAGGGGATAGGGTAGTATACTACATCCTTTAGGGGATAGGGTAGTATACTACATCCTTTAGGGGATAGGGTAGTATACTACATCCTTTAGGGGATAGGGCAATATACTACATCCTTTAGGGGATAGGGTAGTATACTACATCCTTTAGGGGATAGGGTATAAAACTACATCCTTTAGGGGATAGGGTAGTATACTACATCCTTTAGGGGATAGGGTAGTATACTACATCCTTTAGGGGATAGGGTAGTATACTACATCCTTTAGGGGATAGGGTAGTATACTACATCCTTTAGGGGATAGGGTAGTATACTACAACCTTTAGGGGATAGGGTAGTATACTACAACCTTTAGGCAATAGGGTAGTATACTACAACCTTTAGGGGATAGGGTAGTATACTACATCCTTTAGGGGATAGGGTAGTATACTACATCCTTTAGGCAATAGGGTAGTATACTACAACCTTTAGGGGATAGGGTAGTATACTACATCCTTTAGGGGATAGGGTAGTATACTACATCCTTTAGGGGATAGGGTAGTATACTACATCCTTTAGGGGATAGGGTAGTATACTACATCCTTTAGGGGATAGGGTAGTATACTACATCCTTTAGGGAATAGGGTAGTATACTACAACCTTTAGGGGATAGGGTAGTATACTACATCCTTTAGGCAATAGGGTAGTATACTACAACCTTTAGGGGATAGGGTAGTATACTACATCCTTTAGGGAATAGGGTAGTATACTACAACCTTTAGGGGATAGGGTAGTATACTACATCCTTTAGGGGATAGGGAAGTATACTACAACCTTTAGGGGATAGGGTAGTGTACTACATCCTTTAGGGGATAGGGTAGTATACTACAACCTTTAGGGGATAGGGTAGTATACTACATCCTTTAGGGGATAGGGTAGTGTACTACATCCTTTAGGGGATAGGGTAGTGTACTATGTAAGGGATAGGGTAGTGTACTATGTAAGGGATAGGGTAGTGTACTATGTAAGGGATAGGGTAGTGTACTATGTAAGGGATAGGGTAGTGTACTACATCCTTTAGGGGATAGGGTAGTGTACTATGTAAGGGATAGGGTAGTATACTACATCCCTTAGGGGATAGGGTAGTGTACTATGTAAGGGATAGGGTAGTGTACTACATCCTTTAGGGGATAGGGTAGTGTACTATGTAAGGGATAGGGATGCCATTTGGAAGTACAGAGAGTCTGTCACAGTTTTCTGTAGGCAAAGGAGAGTCAGACCAAAATGCGGCGTGGCTGTTGTGATCCATGAAGCAAACACCAATCAAATACAAAAACAATAAACGTACCACGAAAACCCAAACAGCCTAATACTGGTGCAAAGTAACACAGAGACAGTAACAAGGACAATCACCCACAAAACCCAACACCAAACAGGCTACCTAAATATGGTTCCCAATCAGAGACAATGACGAACACCTGCCTCTGATTGAGAACCATATCAGGCCAAACACAGAAACAGACAAACTACACACACAACATAGAATGCCAACTCTGACCAAACAAAACATAGAAACATACAAAGCAAACTATGGTCAGGGTGTGACAGAGTCACACTCACACACCACATGGGTGTGGCCTGTGGCTCTAGGATCACAATCTCAGTCTATGAACCATTCACACAGAGACCAGGAAGAGCTTTGCATCCAGGTATGTCATGTTGATTCTTTATGCTAGTGGGTATATATCAAATATAAAGGTGGGGAAATGCATGTCGTAAATTAATAGCAATCAAATTAACTGCAATTGTTAATACATTTTAACAATGCTGTTGTTCATTAATCATTTGAATTCAACTGTTGAAATTAATTTCTTACTTCAGAGATTTCCATTGAATTGCATATTTATTTATTTCACCTTAGTAGAAAAAAAAGAGAGTCTATATACATTGTGTGCAAAAGGCATGAGGTGGTAGGCGAATAATTACAGTTTTGCAGATTAACACTGGAGTGATAAATGATCAGATGGGCATGTACAGGTAGAGATATTGGTGTGCAAAAGAGCAGAAAAGTAAATAAATAAAAACAGTATGGGGATGAGGTAGGTAAAAATGGGTGGGCTATTTACCGATAGACTATGTACAGCTGCAGTGATCGGTTAGCTGCTCAGATAGCAGATGTTTGAAGTTGGTGAGGGAGATAAAAGTCTCCAACTTCAGCGATTTTTGCAATTTGTTCCAGTCACAGGCAGCAGAGATGGCATGTGTTCTGGAAAAACCTTGACTCTCACCTTGTGGTTCAGACATTGAAGTTTGTTCTGTCTTTTCTCCCCCCTCTCTCTCTCTCTCTCTCTCTCTCTCTCTCTCTCTCTCTCTCTCTCTCTCTCTCTCTCTTCTCCTCTCTCTCTCTCTCTCTCTCTCTCTCTCTCTCTCTCTCTCTCTCTCTCTCTCTCTCTCTCTCTCTCTCTCTCTCTCTCTCTCTCTCTCTCTCTCTCTCTCTCTCTCTCTCTCTCTTATCCTCTCTCTCTCTTTTCCTCTCTCTCTTATCCTCTCTCTCTCTCTTTCCCTCTCTCTCTCTCTCTTTCCCTCTCTCTCTCTTATCCTCTCTCTCTCTCTCGCAGGGCTGCATCTGTCACACTGTGTAACTCTCTCTTTCAACCACATCATTACCATTGACTCAGTTCATCTCTTTTCTGAAGAAATGAATTTCACAGAAGTAAACTCCTCCTCTCTAAACCTCTCCCACACTGTAGATCTCAACTTTTACTGGGAATACTGTAAGGACCTAACCCCAGTATTCCTTGCCTGTGAACTCACAGCGTTGGCTCTTGCTTTCCCCATCCATGGCTACACTCTCTGGCTCATCACCGGCTCCGCCTCCATCGCCACGGAGATCTTCATTTTCAACATGGCCGTCCTAGAGATTGGCTACAGTCTGTTAATCCCGCTAGCTGATGCTGTCTACCTCCTCACAACATATCAAAGCCACTTCAGTGTCATCGCCTACACCGCCTCTCTTCTCCTCTTCAGCCGTCCCGTGTTCCAGTGCTGCATCTGTGTGGAGCGCTACCTGGCGGTGGTCCACCCTGTGGTCTTCCTGAAGTACAAACCCTTAAGGTACAGGGTTGGGTGGGCGGCCGGGGCCTGGGGGGTCACGCTGATGTTCACCGGTACGGCTGTTTCCCTCTACACTCCTCAGTTCCCCATCCACTGCTTCCTCACCTACACCCTGCTCTTCCTATTCGTCGATCTATTCTGCAGCCTCTCCATCCTCCGTGTCCTGAAGCGCCCAAAACTGGGGCAGGGAGAGATGGAGAGAAGAGGAGGAGGGGAAAATGAGAAAGAAGGGATGAACACCATGAAGAAGAGAGCATTCATGATTGTCTCTGTCGTCATGACCACGATGTTGATCAACAACATTCTCACAGTGGTCATTTACCTTCTGTGTGACTTCATCGCAGCCAAGGTGTTCTGCCTGCTCGATGCCTTCAACATGTTACTCCTGGTGTTATGTGGGTTGGTGCAGCCCCTCTTCTACCTGCACAGGAGTAGGAAACTACCCTGCTGCCTCAGGGGCCAGTGAGTGAGAGGTGGCACAACCATAGAAGATGGCCGCTGGTCCACCCATCACAGACTATTGATTGTTGATTGTGAATGTGCTTTCTAGTTATTATGTTTTCATAAAAACATATATATATATATATCCCTATGTTGATTAATTTTTGCAAATGCAATCTGTTTTCCATGTCAATTCAACTTAATCACAATGATTATGGGGGTTGAATTGACATGGAAATAATGTTGATTCAAACAGTTTTTGCCCAGTGGACATGTACTGGTTGAATACATACTTGACAACGCTAAACAGTGTGTGGAATTAAGAGATAATTCAACTATACTGTAGGTAGTGAATATACAACTGGCAGATTGTGCATTGTTCAGAATGGCAGTCACACTAACCCTGCTTTGCCTAACCTTAACACTTAAGCTAACCGTAAGCCTAACCATAACCCCTAAACTTGAGCCCTGAAGTTGACCAATTCTAACCTCTGGTCCTGTGTGGCTGAGTTGGTAGGGCAGTGAACCTGCAAGGGGGACCGGTATGAAAAGAAAGTATGTACTCACAACTGTAATCTGTCTGGAAAAGAGAATCTACTAAAATGTTAACTATGTCTTTTGTTCTGTTGTGTTTTTTTGACCACGTCACATGGTCAGGAAGTCTCCTATCCCAAGCTACTGTATAGGTGCTGTCACTTAAGCCTTGTTCACGTTGGCAAATCCAGTTTTATTGCATATCTGATTTGAATCTGTTCTTTTCCTGCAGCAAAACGCATAATTCACCCAAGTTTCATACAAATCGTGACAGTGTTGTCTGAGATATTGCGTATGAATAACTCCTGAACAGACGGAGACAGATCCATAGTCTCACCTCTGATACTGTGGCCCCACAATGAAATCAATGTTTAGCCTCCACAATGAAATCAATGTTTAGCCTCCACAATGAAATCAATGTTTAGCCTCCACAATGAAATCAATGTTTAGCCTCCACAATGAAAACAATGTTTAGCCTCCACAATGAAATCAATGTTTAGCCTCCACAATGAAATCAATGTTTAGCCTCCACAATGAAATCAATGTTTAGCCTCCACAATGAAATCAATGTTTAGCCTCCACAATGAAATCAATGTTTAGCCTCCACAATGAAATCAATGTTTAGCCCCCACAATGAAATCAATGTTTAGCCCCACAATGAAATCAATGTTTAGCCTCCACAATGAAATCAATGTTTAGCCTCCACAATGAAATCAATGTTTAGCCCCCACAATGAAATCAATGTTTAGCCCCCACAATGAAATCAATGTTTAGCCCCCACAATGAAATCAATGTTTAGCCTCCACAATGAAAACAGAAAAAATAAAGAAATAAGCTTTAGAAAAAGGACAGAGCCTTCCACACAACCAATATGAGCCCTCCAGCCTCTCCAAAGACAGAGAGCTAGAGTAAACATGTTTAGTCCCCCACAAATGATGCAATGTTTAGCCCCCATTCCAATCAGTGTGATTATGAAAATGAATGTTTATGGTTCCTTTACCTAAATGTCAAATTGGACGAGGCCTGTGTCTGGGACATCGCTTGTGACTAACATATGTATAGTTGATTGCTCATGCGTCTCCCTTGGACCAGTAAGTGTAATTTTGTAAATGCCAGATGTAGGAGCCATTTTGGCCTGTTTGTGTGTTGTGTATTTTAGATGTCTGTCAAGGGTCACTTTTTACTTGTTTTGTACACTAGATGTACTATATGGGGCGGCATGTAGCCTAGGGGCCCGATGAAAATCTGTGTTCTGCCCCTGAGCAAAGCAGTTAACACACTGTTCCTAGGCCATCATTGTAAGTAAGAATTTGTTGTTAACTGACTCCTATTTAAATAAAGGTGGAAAAAATGAAATATGTTGGGGTCATGGGTCACTGGTCATCTGTGGATAATGGATAGGTAGCATAGGGGACCAGGAAAAGTTTAGCACAAGTGAGAGGAGAGCACATAGAGTTGTTACCATATCACAGATGCAGCTTATAGGATGCATCAGCCTGCACCTTTTCTATAGGAATGTGTTTTTTCTATCTATTTGTGCAATAAATGGGATATTTTTATGGGTGTGTTATGCCCTCTCCTGTGCTCAATGGCTTTTCATAGGGAATCGTCACTACTACTACTGTCCATAGAAGACACATCATTCACCCAAGTTTCATCAACATGAGCCAGTGTTGTGTGAGGTATTGTGTGTGACTACGGGACATACGGAGATAGATTCCCCACACACAGTGTTACATAGTGCAGGCAATGAAGTTATTGTGTTTCAACATATTCATCCTTGAAATCAATGGTCAGTTCCAGCTATAAATGTGTCATAAAACTTACATTGAATAGTTTTCATCAGACCACCATACTGTGTAAGTAGGTCTGAGAGTTTTCCCTGACCTTTTAACCTGACCTGGACTGGGACAACTCAGTGCCCTATCCATCCATAATACATTCTACCAAGCAAAGCATATTCTCTTCAACCATACTACACATGACTTACTGTTGTCATTACCAGTGGAAAACATTTGCATGTCAGGTGTGGTCCATTAAATGAGGTGATGGACAGCATCAGTGTACAGATGGGTAGCAACACAGGTGTATAGTGGGGGTGGGTGAGCGTGCAATGAAGGGAGGTACATGTGCTTGGTACATCAATATGCTAACATTCTTGGTTGAGGTCCTCATTTGGTATTAATTAGGAACTCCACTAGCTGAAAAAGTGTCAGCTACTCTTCCTGGGGTCCACATGAAACGTGGCGTAATACATAGGACAGAACATCATTAGTCAAGGACTGAAATACATGCATTTAAAACGTCACACATACTGTACACATCAGTACATACACAAAATATCTAATCCAAAGAACAGTACAAATTACAAGACAAGATACTGCTGCATCTCAGTTCTCAGTTCAACATGAAGATAAGGCTGTTTAAATTCATTTACATTATCCTGGTGTCTATGATGGTCAACTACCTCTCCATGATTGTAATCATGTCTTAGTAGAATGTCCTTCATCAGGTTCTGTTGTTTTCTCACTATCTCATGTCTTTCTCAGTCATTGTTATGTGTGGATTTGTACCCCCTTTGATTTAAGATGCCATGTTAAATCAGTCATGACTCCCCTTTTGACAGGGGGAAAGTAAGCTTGTTTTTAGCAGCAGGGAGGGCCAAATGAATGCAAGCTTTAAAAATATATGTTAATTTATTTGCATACAATCTGCCACTTCTATTGTCAGTGCTCTGGACAACATCTGAAATGGCACCCTATACCCTATACCCTATACCCTATATAGTGTAAACATGTTGATCAGGGCCCTTATTCCTCTGGTGAAAGGTGGTGTGTTTTATTTACATTTACATTTAAGTCATTTTTGGATGCCAGCGGAGCTCTTTCCAGAGCCTGACTTTTGGTGTATTTTAGACATCTGTGGAACAGTCACTTTTTACTTGTTTTGCATCTAAATCTATAAAGGGGGTGAGAAAATCTGTCCTTCTGGTCCTGAGCAAAGTGTCAGGTGGTGATTGACTGTCCTCCTAGGCCATCATTGTAGAGCAAAAGTTTTGACAAGTTAACTGTACTAGCCTAGTTTAAATAAAGGTGGGAAAAAAATGCCCTTGTTTGGGTGTATGGGTCACCTGGTCATTGAGGTGGTTATACAGCTCCGTAGGACCATGGTCTTGTAATGCTAGTTCAGCAAGCCAGTGGAGAGGCGGAGGAGCATATTTTTAGAGAACTGGTTAACACAACAGGCTGCTCTTCTGATGAGTTGTTTTTAATCACAGGCAGGGAGCCCAGCCAACAGCGCACCTTTTCCATAGGAATGACAATTTTTTCTATCTATTTTCCTGTGGAGGCATTTTTATGGGTGTTGTTAGAGCATGAACCTACTCTCTCCCTCCTTGATGCTTAGTGGCTTTTCATAGGTTCTTCACTACTACTACTGTCCATCAACCGCAAGACACATCATTCACCCAAGTCCTTCATCAACATGGAGCCAGTGTTGTGTGAGGTTCATTGTGGTGACTACATCCATACACTGAGATAGTCTTCCCCCCACACACAGTGTCATAGGGCAAAGGAGAAGTTAATTGTGTGTCATCTGCATAGCAAAATGTGTCATAAAGACCATCCTGAAATCAATGGACAGTTCCAGCTATAAATGTGACTTGGTGTATAGCAGAATAGGAGAGGGCCTAGAACAGAGCCCTGGGGGACATAGTCTTGAAGCCATCTGACAGATTTCGACTGACCTGGTTCACCTGACAGGTGGACGGGACATTTCATGCCCTATCCATCCATTAAATGAGAGGGTGGAGGAGCAAAGATGGTTCTCAGATCCAAGCATACTACAGGTGAGAGTTGGAGAGACCAGTGGAAAACATTTGCATGTCAGGTGTGGTCCATTAAATGAGAAGGACAGCATCAGTGTGACTAGAAACCTGACTGGGATCAAGAGGTCAACACAGGTGAGATAGTGGGAGAGCTGGGGAGCACGTGCAAGAGTTTTGGGAGAAAAGAAAGAAGGGATACTTGTCTGTACATTGCTACTGACATCTTGATCAGGTAGGTCAGAAGGTGCTACTTCATTCTTGGTTGCATCTTGAAGAACGGAACACAAAGTGCAGCGGTACATTCCTGGGTTGACATGAAACGGGCGTAATACATAGGTCTCATTAGTCGGAAAATACATGGAAAGACACAGGGGTACACATCAGTACATACAAAAATATCTAATCCAAAGAACAGTACAAATTACAAGACAAGATACTGCTGCATCTCAGTTCTCAGTTCAACATGAAGAACCACGGCTGTTTAAATTCATTTACATTATCCTGGTGTCTATGATGGTCAACTACCTCTCCAGAGATTGTAATCATGTCTTAGTAGAATGTCCTTCATCAGATGTTGGAATTCTAGACTAGAAATGTCTTTCTGTTTTTTGTAGAGAGGAGGGATCCCCCAGGTCCGCAGGGAGGCATTTCCTCCATTTCCGCTCGGCTGCCCGTCATTGTTATGTTTTGTACCCCTGTGAGATGCCATGTTAAATCAGTCATGACTCCCCTTTTGACAGGGGAAAGTAGAGTTTTTAGCAGCAGGGAGGGCCAAATGAATGCAAGCTTTAAAAATATATGTTAATTTATTTGCATACAATCTGCCACTTCTATTGTCAGTGCTCTGGACAACATCTGAAATGGCACCCTATACCCCTATACCCTATACCCTATATAGTGTAAACATGTTGATCAGGGCCCTTATTCCTCTGGTGAAAGGTGGTGTGTTTTATAGGGAATATGGTGCCTTTTTGGATACACTATGATTTACATCAGCAGGTTGACTTGACACGACGCTCAGGTGTGGCAGGGCAGGGCAGAGATTTGGATATTTAGTGTGAGGTCATCAGGTCCAGCACCTGTGACAGACACAACCCACCACACCTCAGAGGACACGACGCTCAGGTGTGGCAGAGCAGGGCAGAGATTTGGATATTTAGTGTGAGGTCATCAGGTCCAGCACCTGTGACAGACACAACCCACCACACCTCAGAGGACAGAGACGCTGAATCAATAGGCTACAGGTGAGCAAATCAGATTTATTTTAATTTTATATATATATATATATATATATATGGACACATTTTGTTATTTTTGTCACGTTTACAAAGTGACAATCTCTAACGCATGTATTATCTACAAAGTATTTTAAGCGAGTATATTCATTTAGCTTCATCTGGATTTTTGAGTTTTACATTTATTTTTCAAACAGGGTTTAATATTTTTTTTAATCAAAGTAACACCCTACTGCTCTGGTTACAAAAATATTATATGTGCATATATCTGATGAGACTTCAATTATAGCTAGAATAAATACTTTGCTTGTTTAACAATCCTCCTCCCCGCTCCTTCTCTCTTCTCTCTCCCTCCTTCTCTCTTCTCTTCTCTCTCCCTCCTTCTCTCTTCTCTTCTCTCTCCCTCCTTCTCTCTTCTCTCTCCTTCTCTTCTTCTCCCTCCTCTCTTCTCTCTCCCTCCTTCTCTCTTTCTCTCTCCCTCCTTCTCTCTTCTCTCTTTCTCTCTTCTCTCTCCCTCCTTCTCTCTCTTCTCTTCTCTCTCCCTCCTTCTCTCTTCTCTCTCCCTCCTTCTCTCTTCTCTCCCCTCTCTCCTACTTCTTCTCTCTTCTCTTCTCCCCCTCCTTCTCTCTTCTCTCTCTCCTCTCTTCTCTCTCTTCTCTTCTCTTCTCCCCGCTCCTTCTCTCTTCTCTCTCCCTCCTTCTCTCTCTCCCCCCTCTCTTCTCTCTCCCTCCTTCTCTCTTCTCTCCCCTCCTTCTCTCTTCTCTCTCCTCAGATTCTTCTCTCTCTCTCTTCTCTTCTCCTCCCTCCTTCTCTCTTCTCCCCCTCTTCTCCTCTTCTCTTCTCTCCTTCTCTCTCTTCTCTCCCTCCTCTCTTCTTCTCTCCTTCTCTCTTCTCTCTCCCCTCCTTCTCTCTTCTCTCTCCCTCCTTCTCTCTTCTCTTCTCCCCCTCCTTCTCTCTTCTCTTCTCCCCCTCCTTCTCTCTTCTCTCTCCCTCCTTCTCTCTTCTCTCTCTCCTCCCCCATTCTCTCTTCTTCTCCTGTCTTCTCTCTCTCTCTCCCATCACTCTCTTTGTCTCTCTCTATCACTCTTTCTCTCTCGCTCTCTCTCTCTCTCTCTCCCTTTCTCTTGCGCTCTCTTTGTCTCTATCTCCCTCACCCTCTCTTTCTCACTTGCTCTCTTTCTCTGTCACCTCCTTCCTTTCTCTCTCTCATTTTATTTATGTTTGTCTCTTTTCTTAGAAATCTCAAGAACTTCGACAAATTACAGTTACATACATCGTTGAGATGAATTTATCAACAGTCAATGATACGTCCACATCTCCTCATATCTCCCTCGTTGAGACACGTTTACAGGGTGAACATGTGACACATTTTGTCCCCATGCTTACTGCTTCCTTTTCAATCAACATCATCCTGGGTCTCCCCACTAATGTCTGCATCCTGTGGCTGATACTGTCCGAAGCAGGAAGGACGATGGCCTCAGAGTTCTTCTCTCTCAACCTGACCGTGTCTGAGATCCTCTTCTGCCTCTTAAATGCCTTCAGCATAGCTGACGTCTACGTCCAGTCTGATTTTGTTGACAAAGTCTCTGATCTTGCCTATGGGTTCATTTTCACTGGCCGTCCCCTGTTCCAGTGTTGTATCTGTGTAGAGCGCTACCTGGCGGTGGTCCATCCTGTGGTCTTCCTGAAGTACAAACCCCTGAGATACAGGGTGGGGTGTTGTAGATGTAATCCTAGAAAGTGATGCTAGTGTTGTCTGGCTGATGGTTCTTGGGTCCTGCTGTCTATGTGTTTTTGAGAACTTTACACCAGTGTTCGTCTACTCTCTCTTTGCCCAGTCAATGATCTATTTTTTGCTGATGTCATTCTGCTGCCTCTCAGTTCTCTGGGCTCTAAAACGTCCAGGGCCGGGGGATGGGAACAGGAGGGGACAAACAGCATGAAGATGAAGGCCTTTAAGATCATTTTGATTATCCTGGTTTATGCTGTGGTGTCTCAACTCCCAGTGGCGATGATGGCACTGACTCAAAGTTACGTTGGACACATGGTGTTTTTTTCAGTCATGTCCATTTGTTTCTGCATCAGTATTATCTCTGGGTTTATGCAGCCCCTCCTCTACCTCCACAGGGTTGGAAAGCTGCCCTGTATTCGCGGTCTCTAAGACATAAAGTCTAAATCTCTTCAACCAATTAGTGCCTTAAAAACATATATGTGATTGTATTTATGTTCTATGTTTATAATCATGTGTTATTATTAAATGTGAAAGTGATTTTTTCCCCCCTGTATAATGTTTGATGTATTTCCAATGTAATCCTAGAAAGTGATGCTTTGATTCCCCTCCTGTAATCCTAGTGTTTTCATGATGTTTGAATGTATTTCCAATGTAATCCTAGAAAGTGATTTTTTCCCCCATTTTTCATGATTGTTTTTCCAATGTAATCAAAAGTTCCTGATGTTTTCATGAAATGTATTTCCAATGTAATCCTAGAAGTGATGATTCCCCTCCTGGAGAGGTTTTCTGATGTTTGAATGTATTTCCCCTCCTGTAGATGTTTTCATGATGTTTGAATGTATTTCCAATGTAATCCTAGAAAGTGATGCTTTGATTCCCCTCCTGTAGATGTTTTGATAATATTGGGTATGACGTTTACGTACCCAAACAGAGTGTAGACCAGAACATCTCAAATCATCCATATTTAGCAAGAAAATGGTTTATCTGGAATCAATCTGATCAAGCTTATAGACAACGAGGCTTTTAATAAAGGTATTCCTTCCATGTTTGCAGAGACGGTATTCAAGGTGAACACTGCACATGTCTGTTCCAAATGACCTGGAAATGTCAAGCGGATATAGCTCGGTTTTGTGTTGAATGTGGTTGTTTGTAAATAGACCTGATGTCATTCTGTTTTAACCTTAGGCTGATGGTTTATTGGCAGAGAGACAGACCATTCAGCTGGATAATGCAGACAAAGGCTGGCACCAGACATTTATGTGTTTCTCTTGAAATGATAGATGATTGTTTTTGAAAGTTGTTATGTAGATATTGTTGGGTTGATGAGATTAAATACATTATTAATAAGGATCTCCCCTGTCTCTCTGTCTTCTTTAAAGATGAAAAATAAAGGATTTGTATGTATTTTATATTTATACTAAATAATATCAATAATTGCAATAACAAAATAACAAAATATTTCAATACACTTATCCTTAAATTCAACGATTGGGTCCCACTATTGTGGTGTCATAAAATAGCATGAAATAACATTGAATACTTCTGCATTGAGTACTATATTGTGTATCTAGGGCCTGGAGGTTTCCTTACCTATTAATCTGACCTGGTCTGGAAAAACATGATACACAGCACAGCATATTCTCTTCAACCATCCTGAAAATCACTTAGTGATGTCATAACCATTTGCATGTCAGTTTACAGACGGGAGCAACACAGGTGTCTTGGTGGGTGGTGTAAGCCTGATCCCAAGCCTGACCTTAAGACTGATACACCTTCAGTCAACATCTCCTCTGCTGGCTCTACGGCTCCAACTGGTGGCAAACAGACCGTGGTAAATACGATCTCTGGTTGACAGGAGGACTCACTGTCTCAGTCAGGATAATAAGTTGGAGACGGGGACAGGGCTGATACTAAGGTTGAAGCAGAATAGGCTCCACCAGGGGTTGAAACAAGGGATGGCTGGTGGAGGGGTTCAAGCCACAGAGAAGGAGTCTCCAGTATTAGCAGGAAAGGAGCAAGTGGAGGAGCCTGAATCATCTTCACTACAGCCAGCATAAGTGAAGCAGAGAGAAGCTACAGACCCCAACACAGACCAACCTGGAGGTTAGGGTGGAGAGGAGGTCACAGAACCCAACACAGACCAACCTGGAGGTCAGGGTGGAGAGGAGGTCACAGAACCCAACACAGACCAACCTGGAGGTCAGGGTGGAGAGGAGGTCACAGAACCCAACACAGACCAACCTGTAGGTCAGGGTGGAGAGGAGGTCACAGAACCCAACACAGACCAACCTGGAGGTCAGGGTGGAGAGGAGGTCACAGAACCCAACACAGACCAACCTGGAGTCAGGGTGGAGAGGAGGTCACAGAGCCCAACACAGACCAACCTGAAGGTCAGGGTGGAGAGGAGGTCACAGAACCCAACAGACCAAGCTGGAGGTCAGGGTGGAGAGGAGGTCACAGAACCCAACACAGACCAACCTGGAGGACAGGGTGGACCGGAGGGCACAGAACCCAACACAGACCAACCTGGAGGTCAGGGTGGAGAGGAGGGCACAGAACCCAACACAGACCAACCTGGAGGACAGGGTGGACCGGAGGGCACAGAACCCAACACAGACCAACCTGGAGGTCAGGGTGGAGAGGAGGGCACAGAACCCAACACAGACCAACCTGGAGGACAGGGTGGAGAGGAGGTCACAGAACCCAACACAGACCAACCTGGAGGTCAGGGTGGAGAGGAGGACACAGACAAGATCCCTATCATTTTTATGTCAAAGACACTGAAGATTGTTGTTAAGTCAATATGCAACATATTTACCTATGTGGAGACTGGGCTGTGTTCAGTAACAAAACATTTTTAAATGAAAAATAAATCGAATCAAAATCAAATCAAACTTTATTTGTCACATGCGCTGAAGTGTCGACCTCAACATGAAGAACATTGCAGTTCAAGAAGAGTTAAGAAAATATTTTCTAAATAAACTAAATAAGAAAATTATTTTAAAAAGTAACAATGAAATAACAGTAACAAGGCTATATACTGGGGGTACTGGTTATTCAAGGTCATTTTTAGATGTAGGTAGGGGTGAAGTGACTAGGCATAGATAATAAATAGTGAGTTGCAGCAGTGTACGAAACAAATGGGGGGGTCAATGTAAATAGTCAGGTCGTCATTTGATTATGGGAGGGTCAATGTAAATATTCAGGTGGTAATTTGATTATAGGGGGGGTCAATGTAAATAGTCCTGGGGCCATTTGTTTAATTGTTCAGCAGTCTTATGGCTTGGGGGTAGAATACGTTAAAGAGCCTTTTGGTCCTAAACCTGGCACTCCGAACATCTTGCCGTGCAGTAGCAGAGAAAACAGTCTATGACTTGGGTGACTGGAGTTTCTGACAAATGTTGGGACTTTCCTCTGACAACACGCCTATTATATAGGTCCTGGATGGCTGGAAGCTTGGCCCCAGGGATGTACTGGGCCGTTCGCACTACCTTCTGTTGCGCCTTACTGTCAGATGCTGAGCAGTTGCCATACCAGGTGGTGATGCATCTGGTCAGGATGCAGCTGTAGAACTGTTGGAGGATCTGGGGACCCATGACAAATCCTTTCAGTCTCCTGCCTTCTTCACAACTGTCTTGGTGTGTTTGGACCATGATACTTCTTTGGTGATGTCCCAAAGATTGATTTCCCAAAGATTGGAAAGCTGCCCTCTTCAAAGGGGTGACACTCTGGACCCAAACTGCAAAAGACCTATATCTATCCTACCCTGTCTTTCTAAGGTCTTCGAAAACCACGTTAAAGAACAGATTACCGACCATTTCAAATCCCACCGTACCTTCTCTGCTATGCAATCTGGTTTCAGAGCTGGTCAGCCTTGGTTTCTCAAATTATTGCCTCGCCTGGTTTACCAACTACTTCTCTGATAGAGTTCAGTGTGTCAAATCAGAGGGCCTGTTGTCCGGACCTCTGGCAGTCTCTATGGGGGTGCCACAGGTTTCAATCCTTGGGCCGACTCTTTTCTCTGTATACATCAATGATGTTACTCTTGCTGCTGGTGATTCTCTGATACACCCCTATGCAGACGACACCATTCTGTATACTTCTCGCCCCTCTTTGGACACTGTGTTAACTAACCTCCAGACAAGCTTTAGTGCCATATAACTCTCCTTCCATGGCCTCCAACTGCTCTTAAACGCAAGTAAAACTAAATGCATAAATTAGCCCAAACAACTATCTTTTCCTAATGTATTATTTTTTTATATTATTTTGCTCCTTTGCACCCCATTATTTATATTTCTACATTGCACATTCTTCCACTGCAAATCTACCATTCTAGTGTTTTACTTGCTTTATTGTATTTACTTCGCCACCATGGCCTTTTTTTGCCTTTACCTCCCTTATCTCACCTCATTTGCATATAGACTTATTTTTCTACTGTATTATTGACTGTATGTTTTGTTTAATCCATGTGTAACTCTGTGTTGTTGTGTGTGTCAAATTGCTTTGCTTTATCTTGGCCAGGTCGCAGTTGCAAATGAGAACTTGTTCTCAACTAGCCTACCTGGTTAAATGAAGGTGAAAAAAAAAAATCAAAATATGTGGACACCAAGGAACATGAAACTCTCGACCCGCTCCACTACAGCCCCGTCGATGTTAACGGGGACCTGTTCAGCCGTCATTTTCCAGTCCATTCTTCCATTTGCTGCCTCATGAACACTACCCTTTAATCTGAGCTAACTTGCCATAGGATGAAAGACAACAGTCAAGCCAACTCTTATGTAGAAAAGTGGTTTAAATATTGTAGCCAGCAAACTGCATATGTATAGTAGTGGTTTGGATGGCCACCCGCCTTTTGTTGTTATGTGGTTAATGAATGGTCTCCTGGTTTACATAGATTAGTGGTAATGGTCGATGTAGATGAGTGGCTGTGGTCATTGTAGATGAGTGGTAGTGGCGAGGTCACATAACCAACTGTATCTATAGAAGTTGTAAATATGGTAATGTAGGAATATTTTAAAGACAATGCACAGCGCACAGGACGAGAAGTCAGTCGGAGACATGGGAAGATTTTCAGTGTGGGACTCATAGCTTCATGCAAGTTCTCATTGGTCCAAATTGTTTATACATTGAACCTGAAATAGGATACTTGTTTCTGCCACCATCTATTATGCTCGAAAAGAGCTTCAAGATATCTGGACAGCGATCACTCACCTCGTACTGGAAGATTTTTTCTGTAACGAGTCGGATGGGAAGGATCTACTTCAGACACCTGACAAGGCTTTCAAGAGACGAAGATATCGGGGACGTAGTTCGAGGTGCCTTGTAAGGATCCGGCGGCAAGTGGGTAATCTGCCTTTATCATCAGTCCTATTAGCCAATGTACAATCATTGGATAACAAAATATACAATTTACTATGATGTATATCCTACTAACGGGACATTAAAAACGGTAATATCTTAAGTTTCACAGAGTCATGGCTGAACAACGACATGAAAAACATACAGCTATTGGGTTTTAAGTTGCATCGGCTCCGGTAAGACAAGGGGTGGGGGTCTGTGTATATTTGTAAACAACAGCTGGTGCACAAAATCTAATCGTAAGGAAGTCTCAAGGTTTTGCTCGCCTGAGGTAGACTATCTCATGATAAGCTGTAGAACACACTATTTAGCAAGATAATTTTCATATATATTCTTTGTAGTTGTCTATTTACCACCACAAACTGATGCTGGCACTAAGACCGCACTCAATGAGCTGTATACAGCCATATGCAAACCGGAAAATGTTCATCCAGAGGCAGCGCTCCTAGTGGCCTGGGACTTTAATGCAGGGAAACTTAAATCTGTTTAACCTTATGTCTACCAGCATGTTAAATGTGCTAGACCCACTCCATTTTGTATATCGCCTCAACAGATCCACAGATGATGCAATCTTTATTGCACTCCATACTGCCCTTTCCCACCTGAACAAAAGGAACACCTATGTGAGAATGCTATTCATTGACTACAGCTCAGTGTTCAACACCTTAGTGCCCTCAAAGCTCATTACTAAGCTAAGATCCTTGGGACGAAACACCTCCCTCTTCAATTGGATTCTGGACTTCCTGACGGGCCGTCCCCAGGTGGTAAGGGTAGGTAAGAACACATCCGCCATGCTGATCCTCAACACGGGGGCCTCTCAGGGGTGCTTGCTCAGTGCCTGTTCACTAATGACTTCATGGTCAGGCACGACTCCAACACCATCATTAAGTTTGCAGGTGACACAACAGGGTAGGACTGATCATCATCAATGATGAGACAGCCTTTAGGGAGGAGGTCAGAGACTTGGCCGTGTGGTGCCATTATAACAACCTCTCCTCAACGTGATCAAGGCAAAGGTGGTGATCGCGGACTACAGGAAAAAGAGGACCGAGCACGCCCCCATTCTCATCGACGGGGCTGTAGTGGAGCAGGTTGAGAGTTTCAAGTTCCTTGGTGTACACATCACCAACAAGCTATCATGGTCCAAACACACCAAGACGGTCATTAAGAGGGCACGGCAAAGCCTATTCCCCCTCAAGAGACTGAAAAGGTTTGGCATGGGTCCTCAGATCCTCAAAAAGTTAACCAGCTGTACCATTGAGAGCATGGTTGCAGCACTGGTTGCATCATGCCTGGTATGGCAACTGCTAGGCCTCTGACCGCAAGGCATTACAGAGGGTAGTGTGTCCGACCCAGTACATCACTGGGGCTTGCTACTGTTGTTTTTTTGTTGCTCTTTAATTCCTTGTTTTTTGCTATTTTACATTTTTTACTTAAATATTTTACTTAACACTTATTTTTCTTAAAACGGTGTTGTTGGTTAAGAGCTTGTAGGTAAACATTTCACTGTAAGGTCTACACTTGTATTTGGCGCATTTGCCAAATGCAATTTGATTTGATTTGAAATACTTTGCATGTTGCCTCCTCTCCCCTCAATTTCTCTCCTCTCATCCAACCTCTCTCCTCTCTTCCCCCTCCCTCTCACTTCTCTCTCTCCCCTCTCTCTCTCCTCTCCCCTCCCTCTCTCCTCTCTTCCCCCTCCCTCTCTCCTCTCCCCTCCCTCTCTCCTCTCTTCCCCCTCCCTCCCTCCTCTCTTCCCCCTCCCTTCTCTCTCTCTCTCTCTCTCTCCCTCCCTCACTTCTCTCTCCCCTCCCTCTCTCCTCCTCTCCCCTCCCCTCTCTTCCCCCTCCCTCTCACTTCTCTCTCTCCCCTCTCTCTCTCCTCTCCCCTCCCTCTCTCCTCTCTTCCCCCTCTCTCCCTCCTCTCTTCCCCCTCTCTCTCCCTCTCCCTCTCTCCCCTCTCTCTCTCCTCTCCCCTCCCTCTCTCCTCTCTTCCCCTTCCCTCTCTCCTCTCTTCCCCTCCCTCTCTCCTCTCTTCCCCCTCTCTCCTCTCTTCCCCTTCCCTCTCTCCTCTCTTCCCCTCTCTCCCCTCTTCCCCTCTCTCCTCTCTTCCCCCTCCCTCTCTCCTCTCTTCCCCCTCCCTCTCTCCTCTCCCCACCCTCTCTCCCTTCTTCCCCCCTCTCTCCCCTCTTCCCCCTCTCTCCTCTCTTCCCCCCCTCTCTCTCTCCCTCCCCACCCTCTCTCCCTTCTTCCCCCTCTCTCCCCTCTTCCCCCTCTCTCCTCTCTTCCCCCTCCCTCTCTCCTCTCCCCACCCTCTCTCCCTTCTTCCCCCTCTCTCCCCTCTTCCCCCTCTCTCCTCTCTTCCCCCTCAATTTATTTTCTCCTTCCCCCCTCCTTCCTTTCATCCCTCTCTTTCTTTTTCTCTCTTCTTTTCTCTCTCACTCTATCTCTCTGCTAGAGATGTATTTTCTCATGATGTAGAGACTCAATAGTGAGAAATTAAAATAGAAACAAGTGTACATTGAAATTAAAGTGTTTTTTTAATTCAATCAGTGTGTCTATGTTTTGTAACTGAAGCAAGTGTTTGATCATTTAAAGACAGAGATGTGTGCCAGACAATTCAACTGTCAACTTTTACCCTTGTGTTTTCCGACTTATGCAACATTCTTCTGATTTGAATACTGCTAGTTCAGCAGTGTGGTTTCCATACCACCAAGGGAAATGTACTGATTTCCATGTTCAACTCATGCATGGACCATTAGCTTCACCCCAGCCATAGCACAGCTAGCCACTGTGCTAAAACAGCTAACCATCTGGAAAGTATAAGGCTTGGCTTGAGTAGAGGGTCTTGCTCTTTCATGTACAGTAGCTTTTTCAAATCCACCGTATATATTTCAATGACACTACTTCACTGCAACAGTTGATTTCTGTTCAAGGGAATTCTCAGTCAACAAAAAAATGTTTAAAAAATAATAATAATAATATTGATAATACATAATGGAAAAACAACATGTAATAATAATATATTGAATCCATGTAGCACTTTTCAATACAAGAAGATTCTCAAAGACTACATTTTCCTAAATGATCCCTTGACTTCTGTGACACACCCAGAGTTTTACCTCTGTCTGCTGTTCCCACATGCTTCAAGAGGGCCACCATTGTTCCTGTTCCCAAGAAAGCTAAGGTAACTGAGCTAAACGACTACCGCCCCGTAGCACTCACTTCCGTCATCATGAAGTGCTTTGAGAGACAAGTCAAGGACCATATCACCTCCACCCTACCTGACACCCTAGACCCACTCCAATTTGCTTACCGCCCAAATAGGTCCACAGACGACGCAATCTCAACCACACTGCACACTGCCCTAACCCACCTGGACAAGAGGAATACCTATGTGAGAATGCTGTTCATCGACTACAGCTCGGTATTCAACACCATAGTACCCTCCAAGCTCGTCATCAAGCTCGAGACCCTGGGTCTCGACCCCGCCCTGTGCAACTGGGTACTGGACTTCCTGACGGGCCGCCCCCAGGTGGTGAGGGTAGGCAACAACATCTCCTCCCCGCTGATCCTCAACACGGGGGCCCCACAAGGGTGCGTTCTGAGCCCTCTCCTGTACTCCCTGTTCACCCACGACGCCTCCAACTCAATCATCAAGTTTGCGGACGACACAACAGTGGTAGGCTTGATTACCAACAACGACGAGACGGCCTACAGAGAGGAGGTGAGGGCCCTCGGAGTGTGGTGTCAGGAAAATAACCTCACACTCACGTCAACAAAACTAAGGAGATGATTGTGGACTTCAGGAAACAGCAGAGGGAACACCCCCCTATCCACATCGATGGAACAGTAGTGGAGAGGGTAGCAAGTTTTAAGTTCCTCGGCATACACATCACAGACAAACTGAATTGGTCCACTCACACTGACAGCGTAGTGAAGAAGGCGCAGTAGCGCCTCTTCAACCTCAGGAGGCTGAAGAAATTCGGCTTGTCACCAAAAGCACTCACAAACTTCTACAGATGCACAATCGAGAGCATCCTGGCGGGCTGTATCACCCCCTGGTACGGCAACTGCTCTGCCCTCAACCGTAAGGCTCTCCAGAGGGTAGTGAGGTCTGCACAACGCATCACCGGGGGCAAACTACCTGCCCTCCGGGACACCTACACCACCCGATGTTACAGGAAGGCCATAAAGATCATCAAGGACATCAACCACCCGAGCCACTGCCTGTTCACCCCGCTATCATCCAGAAGGCGAGGTCAGTACAGGTGCATCAAAGCTGGGACCGAGAGACTGAAAAACAGCTTCTATCTCAAGGCCATCAGACTGTTAAACAGCCACCGCTAACATTGAGTGGCTGCTGCCAACACACTGTCATTGACACTGACCCAACTCCAGCCACTTTGAATTGATGGGAAATGATGTAAATATATCACTAGCCACTTTAAACAATGCTACCTTATATAATGTTACTTACCCTACATTATTCATCTCATATGCATACGTATATACTGTACTCTATATCATCGACTGCATCCTTATGTCATAAGGTGAATGCACCAATTTGTAAGTCGCTCTGGATAAGAGCGTCTGCTAAATGACTTAAATGTAATGTAAATGTAATACATGTATCACTAGCCACTTTAACTATGCCACTTTGTTTACTTTGTCTACATACTCATCTCATATGTATATACTCTACTCGATACCATCTACTGTATGGTGCCCTGTACCATCACTCATTCATATATCCTTATGTACATATTCTTTATCCCCTTACACTGTGTATAAGACAGTAGTTTTGGAATTGTTAGTTAGATTACTTGTTGGTTATCACTGCATTGTCGGAACTAGAAGCACAAGCATTTCGCTACACTCGCATTAACATCTGCTAACCATGTGTATGTGACAAATAAATGTTGATTTGATTTGATTTTGACCTCACAGCTCCAGTCATTTGCATCAACAGCCTCAGCTGCTGGCCGTGTTTGTTTCTCCCTGTAGCTCAGCCACTTTGACTGTCTAATGAGAACACATTTGTGTCCTAAATGGCACCTTATTCCCTATTTAGTACACTACTTTTGACCTGGGCCCAAAGTGGTCTGGTTAAAACAGTGCACTGTATAGGGAATAGGTTGCCACTGTTCGGAATTGCCTTGTCATTAGGAATGATAATGTAAACATTTAAACATGCTGTTGAACCTATGACAGGAAAGGGTCTAGTGCATAAATAACATACCATGAAACATAATTGAAACATTATGTAGATGCAGTATAATAAGAGAAAAGATAGATAACTAGATCATTTCATAGATAACTTCATTGTTTTCTATTAAGCTTTTGTCTCGTTCTACCATTTATGATTGAAATAATTTACTCTCTCAAGTTCTGTTATTTACCAATGTATTATTTTTATGTGTATACTTGTCATTTAAAATGATGATCATGACTTTGAATATCACTCCCTCAGCGTGCTGTACGACTCCATCGCAGCCAAAGCGTTCTGCCTGCTCGATGTCCTTAACATGTTACTCCTGGTGTTATGTGGGTTGGTGCAGCCCCTAATCTACCTGCACAGGAGTGGGAAACTACCCTGCTGCTTCAGGGGCCAGTGAGTGAGATGTGGCACAACCATAGAAATATAATTGGGCACACTCAAGATGGCCGCCAGTAAACTAACCCATCACAGACCATTGAGTTGATTGGGATTGTCTGTTCTAGTAATTACATTTCTAAGGGTGCTGTACTGTACTTTGTATATATTAAAGGGATTGAGACTTTGGCAATTCCTTAAGTTTGAAAGAAGTTGGATGTAGTTTTCTGGAGAGATTGCTAACTAACTTAATCTGGCATTGGCACATTCATTGTCACGTCTGCTCCCGTTCCCCCCTGGTGGTTGAAGGTGCCAGCCTGCCCTGCATCACGCACTCCTGTCATCCATTACGCACACCTGCCTTTCCTCGTTACGTGCATCAGCGATATAGCTTGAAACATAACTTCTGAGTGGTAGGAAACAGGGCACCAATCTGATAGGAAACTGCACACACAAACCTGTGGTTACTATGACAAGTAGCATAGAAATGTCAGCAAATGACTGCAGTCTGATCGCACAGAAGTACAATTTGGTCACTTTTAATTTGCTGTTTGAACAGTCAGTGTTCCAAAACACATTTGAAAAACAAAACTGATTTGATTATTGAAAGTGTAAACAAGGCTTTACAAAACCCCTCAATCAATCATAGACTGCTTATGGCCATTAGGTCCTGTCAAACAATCATTTGCATAGGTGTAATGACCTGCTGCACCTGTTTGTGACTCACAGGTGTTCAAGCTGAGACTAATAGACCTGACTTGTGTTCAGGACACACCAAATAGAACATGTTTTGAATGAGGTTCAAATCAAATTGTGTTGGTCACATACACGTGTTTAGCAGATGTTATTGAGAGTGTAGTGAAATGCTTGTGTTTCTAGTTCCGTCAGTGCAATAATATCTAACAAGTCATATTTAAGCCTGTTTGCCACAACTTTTGAAGTATGTGTGTGGTCATTGTCCATTTGGAAGATCCATTTCCGACCAAGCTTTAACTTCCTAACTGATGTCTTGAGATGTTGCTTCAATATATCCACATAATTTGGGGGTGAACAGTGAAATATACCTGCTGGAGCGGCTGGGTATTGCTATGGTGACCAGTGAGCTGAGATAAGATGGAGATATACCTAGCAAAGGCTTATAGGTGACCTGGGGCCAGTAGGTTTGGCAATGAATATATAGCGAGTACCAACCAACGTGAGTATACAGGTCGCAATGGTGGGTAGTATATGGATGGGGCTTTGGTGACAAAACAAATGGCACTGTGATAGACTGCATACAATTTGCTGAGTAGAGTGTTGGAGGCTATTTTGTAAATTACATTGCCGAAGTCAAGGATCGGTAGGATAGTCAGTTTTTTCGATGGTAAGTTTGGCAGAATGAGGGAAGGAGGTATTGTTGCGAAATAGGAAGACGATTCTAGATTTAACTTTGGATTGGAGATGTTTAATGTGAGTCTGGAAGGAGAGTTTACAGTCTAGCCAGACGCCAACAGTCCAGAGTAGTGGTGCTAGATGGGTGGGCGGGTGTGGGCAGCGATTGGTTGAAGAGCATGCATTTCATTTTACTAGCTTGCTCATCCATATATTTATATATTCTTAATTACATTCCTTTACTTAGATTTGTGTGTATTGTGTATTTGTTGTGAAATTAAGGCTAGGGGGGCACTATTTTCACATCCGGATGAAAGGTGTGTCCAAAGTAAACTGCCTGCTACTCAGGCCCAGAAGCTAGGATATGCATATAATTGGTAGATTTCGATAGAAAACACGCTAAAGTTTAAAAACGGTTAAAATTATGTCTGTGAGTATAACATAACTTATTTGCAGGCGAAACCCGGAGGACAAACCATCCATGAATGTTTTATTGAGGGGTGACTCTGTATTCAATTTCTTTTCTATGGGAACCTAGATTTCTGTGGCACTTGGTTGCAGTTCCTATTGCTTCCACTAGATGTCAACAGTTTTTAGAAATTGGTTGATGTTTTTCTTTAGAGAAATTAAGAAGTACAGCTATTCAGAACGAGGGTCCAGCCTAGTGCTCTCTAATGTTTTGATGCGCGCTCCAGGTCACGCTCTTCACGTTGTTTTTATCCAGTATGGAACACAGTTTATCCCATCTTAAATTTTATCGATTATTTACGTTTTAAAAACCTAAAGTTGGATTTGTAAAGTTGTTTGAAATGTTTGGGCAGCGTTTACAGGTAACTTATTAGATATTTTGTCGTCAAGTTGTGAGAGTTGGAACCGGTGTATTTTCTGAATCAATGCTCCATTTTGGGGATATAACGAAATAATTTATAGAACAAAATAACCATTTATTATGTTTAATGGACATATGGGAGTGCCAACAGAAGAAGATCTTCAAAGGTAAGGCATGAATTTTATCGTTATTTCTGACTTTTGTGTCATGCCTGGCGGGTTGAAATGTGATTTTCATGTGTTGTTATGCTGAGCGCTGTCCTCAGATAATCGCATGGTTTGCTTTCGCAGTAAAGCCTTTTTGAAATCTGACACTGTAGCCGGATTAACAAGAAGTTAATCTTTAAACCGATGTATCACACTTGTATGATTATGAGTATTTCTGTTTTTGAATTTGGTGCGCTGCTATTTCACTGGGTGTTCACTGGGGAGTTTTTACTAGACTTAAATGTCAGGAATTGAGTTTAAATGTTTTTGTCTAAGGTGTATGTAAACTTCCGACTTTCGCCACTATTGGCCTATTTATTGCCTTACCTCCTTATTTCATTTGCACACACTGTATACTGTACATCTTTTTCTATTGTGTTATTGACTGTACGTTTGTTTATCCCATGTGTAACTCTGTGTCGTTGTTTTTGTCGCACTGATTTGATTTATCTTGGCCAGGTCTCAGTTTGTAAGTGAGAACATGTTCCCAACTGGCCTAACTGGTTTAATAATGGTGAGAAAAATGCACCTGTACTGACCTCGCCTTGAAGGCCAGCATCCCGGAGTCGCTTCTTCACTGTTGATGTTGAGACTGGTATTTTGCGGGTACTTGTTAATGAAGCTACCAGTTGAGGACTTGTGAGGCGTCTGTTTCTGTAACTAGACACTCTAATGTACTTGTCCTCTTAGCTCTGTCACCTTTCACCACAGATGCGGAAGTGCGCCATTGGCGGATGCGGTGGATTGAGATGCAAATAGATATAGCTTAAACTGATAGGGATTTGATAGGGATGTGTGGTTATGCTAATTCGATTTCCTCGGGAGCGTGGACATCGACTTTACTGGATTAAATAATCCCACTCCTCACCTCGACCCCCCTGCTCTGACTCTGCCGATGGCAACTTTATTGAGGAAAAATGTACTCACAATGCCTGTGGTATGTGGTTGTCCTGCCTAGCTATTTTAGCTATTCTATGTCTCCTAAATGAGTAAAATTAAATAAAAAGGTAATAATGTCATAGATGGACAAGAATAATACAAGATGAAAGGGGGTTTCCTCGTGATTTAAAGAAGCCACACTAGAGCTCTATGCGACATTCAAAGCTTTGGGGACAGACTTTTTTATTAAGATAAACCTTCAGAAAATAGGCACATTTCTCTAACACTAAACATACAAATATGTATTTTACAGTGAAAAGGAAGGTGATATGTTATAGTCAATTTACAAGTTGATTCAACTATATTTAGAAAGCATATACATCATTTCAAGCCTTGTTCATATAGTTTTGTAGAAAATGAAATACCTCATTAAAATAAGCAAGGTCGTCCCCTGTTCCTGTCCTGTTTCTCAGTGTTGAGCTCTACCTGGCGGTGGTCCATCCTGTGGTCTTCCTGAAGTACAAACCCCTGAGATACAGGGTGGGGTGTTGTAGTGTTGTCTGGCTGATGGTTCTTGGGTCTTGCTGTCTATTTTTGTTTGAGTTGTTTTCGCCAGCTTTCATCTACTCTCTCTTGTCCAGACAATGATCAATTGGAAATTATCTTTAAATATCAAGCGTGATACAGCATGGTTTAGTAATTAATTCTACTGCTTGCATCAGTTACCTGATGGACATAGTCATGTTCTTGTTTGTAAATAGACCTGGTGTCATTCTGTTTCAACTTTAGTAGTGATATTTCTATGGCAGAGTAAAGATTTTTAAAAGTAGATCATTCAGCTGGATTATGCAGAGACAGACTGGCTTGTCATTTGTTGTCTCTTGAAATGATGATTTGTATATAGGTGGGCTTTTGAGCCAAAGGGATATTGTAGATATTTTGCTTCCCTCCATTGATTTGATTGTGATTCAAAACATTCTTAATAAAGCCAGGTGGCTTCCTGTCTGTCTGTCTGTCTGTCTGTCTGCATGCTCTTCCTCCTGCGGGCAGACATATCAGTGTGGATGACGGATCACCACCTCAAGCTGAACCTCGGCAAGACGGGCTGCTCTTCCTCCCGATGCCCGTTCCATGATCTCGCCATCACGTCTGTCTGTCTGTCTGTCTTCTTTTTAAATGGAAAAAAAACCCCTACAACTCATCCAGAACGCCGCACATATTTATCGGGCTATATTTATTATAAATAATAACAATAATTATAATAAAACGTAACATAATCATGTTTCTATCCATCCACAACACATTCTACACAGCAAACCCCAGCATATTCTCTTCAACCTTAGATGCTATTGTAACCACTGGATGTCATAACCATACTTAACCATACTTAAATGTAAATGTAAAATGTAAATGAATCCTTAATGTTCTTGTTTGTAAATAGACCATACTTAACCAGAGTGAGAGATCATTCAGCTGGATTAACCATGATGATTGTGCCATATTGTAACCATTCTTAATAAGGAGCTTCCTGTCTGTCTGTCTGTCTGTCTGTCTGTCTGTCTGTCTGTCTGTCTGTCTGTCTTCTTTTAAATGGAAAAAATCATATTTATCTATAACCATAAATTAACCATAATTATAATAAAACTTAACATAATCATGTTTCTATCCATCCACAACACATTCTACACAGCACAGCATATTCTCTTCAACCTTACTTAACCATACTTAACCATACTTAACCATACTTAACCATACTTAACCATACTTAACCATACTTAGTGTTGTCATAGCTAGTGAAAAACATTTGCATGTCAGGTGTGGTCCTTCATGTGAGGTCATTGGCAGCATCTGTTTACAGACCAGAGCAGCACAGGTGTCTTGGTGGGGGTGTCTTGTATTAGGAAAGGAGGAGGGAGAGTAGGTGGGTGGTTGGGAGGGAGGGAGGAACATCTGCTTGGTACATCATCATACTACTAGACGTTCTTGGTTGACTGTCTCATCCTGATGTTCGTCATGTCATTCTGCTGCCTCAGTTCTCAGGGCTCTGCAATGTCCCTGACCAAGGAAAGGGGACAGGGAGAGGGAGGGGACATATAACATGAAGATGAGGGGGTTTATGTTCATTATAATTATCATGGTGTCTATGATGGTGAACTACCTCTGTATGATGGTAATTATGTATTTCTAATATGTCCTAGATCAGGTTGTGTTGTTTTGTCACTATCCATGTATTTCTCCATCATTGTGATCTTTGGATTTTATGCACAGGGCTGGGACGTTGTCCTGTACAGGGGTCTTTGAGGAAGAGGTGACTGAGTCGTTCCTTGAACAGACTGCCTTTTGCGTAGTGTAATTTAGTAACAATATTTTTAAAAACACGTTCAACGTAAAAATGTTAAATGTTTTCCCATCTAGAGAGGTTAAACTAAGAAACATGACTATAAAAGTGTACAATGAGCATAACAGGGTGGACCATAACAGACTGGACCATTTAATCTTAAATCAGCATAACTCCCCTTGTGACAGGAGGAAAGGAAGCTTGTTGTGAGTAGCAGGGAGGGGAAATTACATGCAAGCTGAATTGTTTTGTTGTTGAAATTATTTGCCTACAATCTGACACCGCTCTTGTCTGTGCTCTGCTCTGTGTCTAAAATGGCACCCTATACCATATAGAATATAGTGCACTAACCTTTATCCCATAGTGCTCTGGTCAAAGGTAGTGCACTTCATAGGGAATAGGGTGCTATTTTGGATGCTGCGTGGTCTACATCACCAGGTTGTGATGACACGGCACTCAGGTGGGGCAGGGCAGAATATGGATATTTATCAGGTTATCAGTTCCAGCACCAGTTCCAACACACCACACCTCACAGAACAGAGATACCTCATCAATAGGCTACAGGTGAGTTAAATAAGTTTCATTTTTATTTTTAAATAACATTTTTATCATTTAGAATTAAAATGTAAATTGATGAAGACTGATGTAGTTTTGGAAAAAAATCAGAAGATGGAGAAAAAAATATGAATATTGGCAATTTTTGCAAATATATGGAAACATTTTGATATTTCGGCATATTGACAAAGTGACAATCTCTAGTGCATACATTATCTACAAAGGATTGTAAAGAGAGCACCTTTCTTAATTTAGCTTCCTCAGGTTGTTTTTGTGCTTTATGTTGATTCAAGCAAGGCTGCACACCTTATTGACTGAGCGATTTTTCACCCATGGGAAAAAAAGGGTTTACCACAGTAATACCTAACAGTTTATTGCATTGGTTGCAGAATGATTCTATATGGGTATATATGATGAATAAAGACTGATATTATAGTGAGATAAATACTTTGTATGATCCTTTTGTTTGTAAACAATCCTCCTCTCCCCCTCCCTTTCTCTTCTCTCTCTCTCTCTCTCTCTCTCTCTCTCTCTCTCTCTCTCTCTCTCTCTCTCTCTCTCTCTCTCTCTCCTCTCTCTCTCTCTCTCTCTCTCTCTCTCTCTCTCTCTCTCTCTCTCTCTCTCTCTCTCTCTCTCTCTCTCTCTCTCTCTCTCTCTCTCTCTCTCTTCTCTCTCTCTCTCTCTCTCTCTCTCTCTCTCTCTCTCTCTCTCTCTCTCTCTCTCTCTCTCTCTCTCTCTCTCTCTCTCTCTCTCTCTCTCTCTCTCTCTCTCTCTCTCTCTCTCTCTCTCTCTCTCTCTCTCCCTCTCTGTCTCTCTCTCTCTCTCTCTCTCTCTCTCTCTCTCTCTCTCTCTCTCTCTCTCTCTCTCTCTGTCTCTCTCTCTCTCTCTCTCTCTCTCTCTCTCTCTCTCTCTCTCTCTCTCTCTCTCTCTCTCCTCTCTCTCTCTCTCTCTCTCTCTCTCTCTCTCTCTCCTCTCTCTCTCTCTCTCTCTCTCTCTGTCTCTCTCTCTCTCTCTCTCTCCCTCTCTCTCTCTGTCTCTCTCTCTCTCTCTCTCTCTCTCTCTCTCTCTCTCTCTCTCTCTCTCTCTCTCTCTCTCTCTCTCTCTCTCTCTCTCTCTCTCTCTCTCTCTCTCTCTCTCTCTCTCTCTCTCTCTCTCTCTCTCTCTCTCTCTCTCTCTCTCTCTCTCTCCTCTCTCTCTCTCTCTCTCTCTCTCTCTCTCTCTCTCTCTCTCTCTCTCTCTCTCTCTCTCTGTCTCTCTCTCTCTGTCTCTCTCTCTCTCTCTCTCTCTCTCTCTCTCTCTCTCTATCTCTGTCTCTGTCTCTGTCTCTGTCTCTGTCTCTGTCTCTGTCTCTCTCTCTCTCTCTCTCTCTCTCTCTCTCTCTCTCTCTCTCTCTCTCTCTCTCTCTCTCTCTCTCTCTCTCTCTCTCTCTCTCTCTCTCTCTCTCTCTCTCTCTCTCTCTCTCTCTCTCTCTCTCTCTCTATCCCTACCTCTATCTCGTTGTCTCTTTTTTACAGATCTCAAGAATTATAACACATTACAGTTACATACATCGTTGAGATGAATGTATCTACTGTCAATGACACGTCCACATCTCCTGTCTGGAATGTGACAGGAGGGGACAACAGCATTAAGATGAACCCTCATTGATCCGAGTGAACAGGGTGTCCATGTGATAAGTTATATCCCCATGCTTACTGCCTCCTATGCAATCAACATCATCCTGGGTCTCCCCACCAATGTCTACATCTTGTGGCTGATACTGACTGGAGGAGGGACGATGGCCTCAGAGTTCTTCACTCTCAACCTGACTGTGTCTGAGATTCTCCTCTGCTTCTTTAATGCCGTCCGCATAGCTGACCAATATGTCCAGTCTGATCTTGTCCGCAAAGCTACTGCTTTTTCTTTTGGGTTAATTTTCTCTGGTCGTCCCCTGTTCCATTGCTGTATCTGTGTAGAGCGCTACCTGGCGGTGGTCCACCCTGTGGTCTTCCTGAAGTACAAACCTCTGAGTTACAGGGTGGGGTGTTGTAGTGTTGTCTGGCTGATGGTTTTGGGGTCCAGCTGTTTATATTTGATTATGAGTTTTACACCAGTGTCTTTCTACTCTATCCTTGTCCAGTCACTGATCTATTTTTTGCTGTTGTCATTCTGCTGCCTCTCAGTTCTCTGGGCTCTGAAACGTCCAGGGCCAGGGGATGGGGACAGGGAGGGGACAAACAGCATTAAGATGAAGGCCTTCAAGATCATTTTGATTATCCTGGTGTATGCTACTGTGTCTCAACTCCCACTAGTACTGGTGATATCTATTAAAAGTTACATTCCATTAATGGCATTTTCTTCAGGCATGTCCATTTGTTTTTGCATCATTGTAATCTCTGGGTTTGTGCAGCCCCTCCTCTACCTGCACAGGGTTGGGAAGCTGCCTTGTAACAAATGTCTCTAAAACCAAAAAGTCAAATCTCTTCAACCCATTTTTGCTTTAAAAATGTAGTGTATATCATTATATTTATGTTCTATGTTTTTTCATGTTCATTAGTGAATACAAATGTATGGTTTTCTTACATACGGATTTGTTGTTTTCCAAACATGTTTGAATGTTATTCCAATATAATCAGTAGCATGGGAAGTGTTGGTTTGATTTCCCCTCTGTAGATTATGTTTTGATAATGTTGGGTCTGCAGTTTATGTTCCCACATAGAGTGTAAACCAGCCCAAGAACTTCTCAAATCGTCCATATGTTGCAAAATGATTGCCAAATACAGGCCGAGATTCAAACCGATTGAAGATGTAGACAACACTGTCACGTTCTGACCTTAGTTCTTTTGTTATGTCTTTGTTGTCGTATGGTCAGGGCGTGAGTTGGGTGGGCTATCTATGTTCCTTTTTCTATGATTTGGGATTTCTGCGTTTGGCCTGGTAGCTGTCTATCGTTGTCCCTGATTGAGAACCATACTTAGGTAGCCTGGTTTCACTTTTGAGTTGTGGGTGATTGTTTCCTGTGTTTGTACCACACGGGACTGTTTCGATTTTCGTTTGTTCATTCACGTTGTTATTTTGTATTTTTGTAGTGTTCAGTTATATATATTAAAAGGGACACTTACCACGCTGCATATTGGTCCTCCGATCCTTCCTACTACTCCTCTTCACCATTCTGTTTTAATATTAGTGTGATGTTTTATTGGCAGAGAGACAGATCAGTCAGCTGGCTAATGCAGAAACAGACTGGCACCAAACATTTACATGTGTTTTGTCTTGAAATGATGGATGATGATTGTGCTTGAAAGTTACAATGTAGATATTGTTGTGTTGATGTGATTAAACACACTTATTAAGGATCTCCCCTGTCTGTCTGACTACTTTAAAGATGATACATAAAGGATATGTCTCTATATTTATAAGAACAATAACAAATATACTTTGTTACAATTGTCAGTTCCCACTGTTATGGTGTCATAAAACTGCATTAAATAACATTGCATATTCTCATCAACCACACTAAACATCACTTACTGTTGTCATAACCAGTGGAAAACATTCTACACAGCACCACATATTCTCTTCAACCATACTGATCATCACTTAGTGTTGTCATAACCAGTGGAAAACATTTGCATGTCAGGTGTGGTCTATCTAGTGAGGTGATGAGCAGCATCAGTTTACAGACAGGAGAGGCACAGGTGTATTGGTGACGGTGTAAGTCTGATCCTAAGCTTGATCTTAAGACTGGTTCGCCAAAAGTCGACATCTCTGCTGGTTCCAACTGGTGGCAAAAAATGACTGGGTTAACTTCGATCTCTGGTTGACAGGAGAATTCACTGTCTCAGCCAGGATTAAAGGTGGATACAGGGACATGGGTTGATGATTAACAGCTGATGTGGAAAAAGTACTCAATTGTCATACTTGAGTAAATGTCAAATGTAAAAGTAAATGGTAAACATCAAATTCTTTATATTAAGCAACCCAGACGGCACAATTTCCTTATTGTAATTTTGTATTTTTTTGGACAGCCAGGGGCACCCGCCAACACTCTGACATCATTTACAAACTAAGCATTGGTGTCTAGTGAGTCAGATCAGAGGCTGTAGGAATAAACAGGGACCTTCTCTTGATAAGTGGGTGAATTGGACCATTTTCCTGTACTGCAAAGCATTCAAATTGTAATGAGTACTTTTGGAAGTCAGGGAAAATGTATGGAGTAAAAAGTACATTATTTTCATTAGGAATGTAGTGAAGTAAAAGTAACAGTTGTCAAAACACAACTAGTAAAGTAAAGTACACATACCGCAGAAAATTATATATATATATATTATATATATATATATATATGTGAATGTGTATTTACCTATTCTAAACCATGTGAATGTGTCTTTACCTATTCTAAACCATGTGTCTTTACCTATTCTAAATGTGATGTTGTGTCTTTACCTAAACCATTCTTTACCTATTCTAAACCATGTCTTTACCTATTCTAAACCATGTCTTTACCTATTCTAAACCATGTGGATGTGTCTTTACCTATTCTAAACCATGTGAATGTGTCTTTACCTATTCTAAACCATGTCTTTACCTATTCTAAAACATGTGGATGTGTCTTTACCTATTCTAAACCATGTCTTTACCTATTCTAAACCATGTGGATGTGGCTTTACCTATTCTAAACCATGCCTTTACCTATTCTAAACCATGTGGATGTGTCTTTACCTATTCTAAACCATGCCTTTACCTATTCTAAACCATGTGGATGTGTCTTTACCTATTCTAAACCATGTGGATGTGTCTTTACCTATTCTAAACCATGCCTTTACCTATTCTAAACCATGTGGATGTGTCTTTACCTATTCTAAACCATGTCTTTACCTATTCTAAACCATGTGGATGTGTCTTTACCTATTCTAAACCATGTCTTTACCTATTCTAAACCATGTGGATGTGTCTTTACCTATTCTAAACCATGTCTTTACCTATTCTAAACCATGTGAATGTGTCTTTACCTATTCTAAACCATGTCTTTACCTATTCTAAACCATGTGGATGTGTCTTTACCTATTCTAAACCATGTCTTTACCTATTCTAAACCATGTGGATGTGTCTTTACCTATTCTAAACCATGTCTTTACCTATTCTAAACCATGTGGATGTGTCTTTACCTATTCTAAACCATGTCTTTACCTATTCTAAACCATGTGAATGTGTCTTTACCTATTCTAAACTATGTCTTTACCTATTCTAAACCATGTGCATGTATCTTTACCTATTCTAAACCATGTGTCTTTACCTATTCTAAACCATGTGAATGTGTCTTTACCTATTCTAAACCATGTCTTTACCTATTCTAAACCATGTGAAGGGATGGTGTGATTAATTGGGAACAAATGACTTGTTTCCACAATGTCTCTGCGCCTATCACTCCCTCCTTTGGCCTTGGGGGTGATGAGGTTTGAGAACATATCTGTGGCGTAGTGTCTGGAACCATTGTATGTCATCTCTGATGTTATAATTATCCTGGGATAGTGTATGACCTAGAGGCTCACTCCCCTCACTGTGATGTGTGTGGTAGTGTCTGGAACTATTGTATGTCATCTCTGATGTTGTAATTATCCTGGGATAGTGTATGACCTAGAGGCTCACTCCCCTCACTGTGATGTGTGTGGTAGTGTCTGGAACTATTGTATGTCATCTCTGATGTTGTAATTATCCTGGGATAGTGTGTGACCTAGAGGCTCACTCTCCTCAGTGAGCTTGTCCAGGAGTCTGGTCAAGAAGGGGTTTTATTGAGATGGGAGTATCTGGAGTTGACAATTTGATTTATGTCATAGAATGAGTTGGTGTTTTTGTGCTATGAAGTACCAGGAACGAGATCGGAGCCTCGTCTTAATGGCCAAACTGAACGATAAGAACAGAATTTACAGCAAATGCTTATCTGGCTGCGGGATAATCCTTTCTCATTTAACAAACATTCCAAACATCTGTGGTTTGTTATGTGGACTAAGGGGTGGATCTTTGCTATAAAAGATTTTAGGAGCCTTTGTGTGAGGGCTCTCAACTAATCATCTGAAGGAGGTTCGTTGACCAGCAATCGCTATTGCAGAGCTCTCGTTAATAAAGATCCAGTTCAATTATGACTCTGACTTGTGTGATAAGTTTGTCTCTCCTCATTTGATAATACAGAAATGAACCACCACAACGTCGAGGAGGAAGATGAAGATGTAACCTTTATTTTATAAAGACTCCACCGTCCCATCTGTCAACCCTTCGTCCAGTTGAACTGTTGCTTGTGTTTTAGTAACTTTTCATTGTTAGATGGTGAGGTTTGACTAATGTTAATAAGGACACTTTCATGAACAAGTGTTCTATCACGTCCAACTACATCAACATGTCTAATTTGCTGATGCAGAATGTTTTATAGGAAATAATAATGTGGCCAGCTGGTCGGGTTATCTTTTGAGGACAGCTAACATGTAGCGTTCCATAGCGTGCAACTATGTCAAATAATTTAATGTGGATTTTGAGAAAGACGTCTAACAAAAATTGAAGGTATTTACCCAATCATTTCAAACCTTGATTAGATCGGGATAGGATCAAATATGTCTCTCTGTTTATACATGGGAATATTTGGGAACATCGTTATACACTTACAAATAAAGAACATTGGCCGTGGGCCACCTATTGGGAATCCTGACCTATACTGTTTACACTATGCAATTAGAGAGAGATCCTGAATCAAAACAACAGACTAATACTGTGTATGTCTGGAGCCCATATGATTTGATTATGTAAGGTGAAAGAGTCAGCCCTTGCAGGTGGCTGGGGCTGGGACAGACAGGTGCTGAGTGATATGAGTGATGACGCTTATATTTCCTACAATGCCAGAATGCAAATCCCTGTGTGTGTGTGTGTGTGTGTGTGTGTGTGTGTGTGTGTGTGTGTGTGTGTGTGTGTGTGTGTGTGTGTGTGTGTGTGTGTGTGTGTGTGTGTGTGTGTGTGTGTGTGTGTGTGTGTGTGTGTGCGTGCGTGCGTGTGTGTGCAGCATATGCATTTCTGTGTTTTGTTCATGACACGCTTTGATAGGATTTATTGTCAAATAAAATGACTTGCAGTAAACGAGTTATACAATGGTGCTCAATACATCAACTCCCATCAACGTGTTTATGTAAATAACACAACACGTGACTTGTTAGGAAGAACACAGGACAGAGAGCTTTGGCTAAAATCACTCATACATGTTGGTGTTGTACCATCGGGTTGGACTCAGAGTTCTCCTGGAGAGAGAAGTACAAATATCACAAAGCAAGTTCTGAGTTACCAAAACAACTAAGGTAGGTTATTTTACATTTTAACCTTATTGAGCCTAAATGTTTTACATCTCCTCTTCATTCATTCTCTCCTCTGTCTCATTCAGACTTTCTGAGACAATTCACAATGTCTAGACTGACATAAGAGGAGACTTACATGTTTCAAAATATTTTGTATGTATGTTTGCATCAATATTTTTTTTTTGCCAACAATATATTGAATCAATAAGTCATGAATCGTGTGATCTCCCCTCTCTCATATCTCTTGTTACAAAAGGATGAATGCCTCTTCAGGAAATCACACTTACTTTGACAGATGGGAGGTTTGCTTGGACCAGGGCTATGTTGTGCCAGTGCTTGGCCATGCTGTCCAGGCCCTGTGCTTCCTACTGGGGACGCCAGCTCTGGTCTGGTGCCTCTGGCTCTCTCTGAGTGGAAGTCTCTCTGGAGGTCTCAAACCCACCCAGGTCTTCCCTATTAACCTGTTTGCAGTGGAGCTGGTGTTCTGTGTCGAGGGTCTCCTTGAGGTGACCACCTACTTACTCAGCAAGGATGTCATGTTACGGAATAATATTAATGTACTGTTTTACCTCGTCTGGACCTGCAGGCCCCTGCTCCAGAGCTGCATCTGTGTGGAGCGCTACCTGGCAGTGGCCCAACCTGTAGCTTTCCTCAAGTACAGGCTCCGGAGGTACAGGGTGGCGTGTTCAACCACGGTCTGGCTGCTGTCGCTCGCTTTTGCATGTTCTCCTGTCACTACAATGGGTCATGATGAAGCTGGAAGTTATGTGATCAGTAGTGTCTACTGCCTTGGGGTGGCTGTCATTTCTCTCTGCTGCTTCTTCATCCTGCGTGTTCTGAAGCAGCCTGGTCCAGGAGAGGTAGAAGGGGGCAGAGGGGGAGAGAAGAGACAAGGGATGACAGACCCACATAAGATGAGAGCTTTTAGGATCGTCTTAACCAACCTGGTGATCATCTTGGCAAGCTCCATCCCAGTGGTTGTTGGTTGGACCGCTCTGTTATCTAGTCTTGTTTACTTCTGCAATGTCTTCCCCTTGTTAATAATCATTAACATCTTTAGTATCCTGGTCTCACCCCTGATGCACCTCTACAGAGAGGGAAGGCTGCAATGTCCAAGAGGGACAGAGACACGTTAGACTGACAGTTGTGGGCACTAAAAGTACAGGTTTTTGTGACAAACTAAATGGCTAAATGATGGTGGAGCGCTGTGTTAAACACACATTTAACTACCATTCTTCTAGCAACACCGAAGCCTGCAACTGTAGATTAAACATACATAGACAAGGCATAGGCATATAATACATTGTACTCTTTTTGTTTTTGTTTATTTTATCGGGTGGCATGTAGCAATATCATTTTGTGAGATACTGTACGTCACCATTAGAGTTGTTGTTAACTATAGCTTCATATTGTTTAGCATTTATAGTGAATGTTGGGTTTATACAATTAGTATTAGGAAGGGATGGCTATATAGGGATTTAGGACAATTCATTTAGTATTTATAGTGAATGTTGGGTTTATACAATTAGTATTAGGAAGGGATGGATATATAGGGGTTTAGGACAATTCATTTAGTATTTATAGTGAATGTTGGGTTTATACAATTAGTATTAGGAAGGGATGGATATATAGGGGTTTAGGACAATTCATTTAGTATTTATAGTGAATGTTGGGTTTATACAATTAGTATTAGGAAGGGATGGATATATAGGGGTTTAGGACAATTCATTTAGCATTTATAGTGAATGCGGTTCGTTTGATGAATTATACAACATATATTAGGATTGGGTGGATAGGTTTTTAATTAGGCCCAATCATTTAGCATCAGCGTTAAGTCATGATTGTTTTGTTCATCATGGTATGTTTTCTATTGAATTTAGGTTCCTTGTCTGTCACAAAGATTACAAAATGTTGTTCAATTGTATGGGGACTGAAAGTGCATGAGACTTGGCAAATACTGTCATCGTTGCTCAACATTCTAACCCAGACAGTGCACACTCCTAGAAAGCCATTAGGTTCCATCCAGACTGGTAAAAACAGAATCCCCCTGACGTTAAATGGATAGTTCAGGACTTTGGTAATGAGGCCTTTAATGAGGTAGATAGAATGAGGCCTTTAATGAGGTAGATAGAATGGGGCCTTTAATGAGGTAGATAGAATGAGGCCTTTATCTACTTCCCGAGAGTCAGATGAACTCGTGGATACCATTTTTATGACTTCCCATATTTTTGTTTAGCAAGTTAGCATTGGATTGCCGAACTAGCTCTAAATTCCTTTATATTGGACTCAGATATATAAAAATGTTATCAATGAGTTCATGTCACTCGCGGGAACTAGCAAAAGAACATCATGAACTATCCCTGTAAATGTGGCTATTTTAATGGCAGATGCACGTCAATACCAAGTCAATACATCAGTCAACTATGATCTAGTCTAGCTAAGTATAATGTTGTTTGGAGTGATCTTCATAGCATACTGTAGAAGCCAAACCCTAACCCCTGGACAGAGGTTTACACACTCATTCTTCTCCGATAAGATGAAGCCACAGCAGGTACAGTGAAACTCTGTCTTACCTTTTCTTGAAAACCCCCAATAACTTCTATCAGTTCATAACAATAACATTGTCTATCTCAGAGTATTTCACCTCTATTTCTGTGATGATTAAACTTATTTACACTAATTGTTCTACTTCTTCAGATCCACTAATTATTTCTCCTTTTGTTTTTCTCTCCCTCTTTATCTTAGAATGCAGCTCTTCCTGTTATTCAGAGACTAAAGTAACAGAGGACATGCAGCAATGAAGGAACCAAACTCCTCCTGATCCCATTAAGGTTTCACTTTTCCAGTGATGCATCTGTGGGGAGTGTTACCTGGCTGTTGTCCAGCCTGTAGTCTTCCTCAAGTACAGACTCCTAAGGCACAGGGTGGCATGTGTGATCATAGCATGGTTGCTGACACTTTGCTTCCTTGTGTCAAAGGGTGCTACCCATAGCAGCATCAAATTCAATGCTGGTATCTTCACCCCGGTTCTGTCTATCGACATGTTCTGCAGTGTCTTCTTACTGACGATGATGAGCAGGACTGGTCCAGGGGATGGAGGGAAGGAGAGAGAGGGTGAAACAGAGGAGGAAGGTAAACTGATGGAGAAGAGAGCCTTCCCTTCCATCCAGATCATCCTGCTGACCTTGATGCTGAACTAAACTAAACTTCTTACTGACGATGATGAGCAGGACTGGTCCAGGGGATGGAGGGAAGGAGAGAGAGGGTGAAACAGAGGAGGAAGGTAAACTGATGGAGAAGAGAGCCTTCCCTTCCATCCAGATCATCCTGCTGACCTTGATGGTGAACTAAACTAAACTTCTTACTGACGATGATGAGCAGGACTGGTCCAGGGGATGGAGGGAAGGAGAGAGAGGGTGAAACAGAGGAGGAAGGTAAAATGATGAAGAAGAGAGCCTTCCCTTCCATCCAGATCATCCTGCTGACCTTGATGCTGAACTAAACTAAACTTCTTTGATCTCCTTAAAATTGTGACCCCTCTTACTTTTAATTTCAGTGTGTTGGTTAGCTTTACTCAGCCCATCCTCTCCATCCGCAGGGCTTGGAAAACTGCCCTTCATCTGGGGATAAAGAGAAGGATACCTACACTGTAGGGGAAAGGTTGTCTTGAATTTATCAAGTTACCATTCTGTTCCATTCCTTTTAGTCATATTGCTCATGCTATTTAGAGGTTTTGACATTTGTAATAAGTTGTTTATGGTTAAATTGAACAGTGTGTACAGAAGGGTAAATGGGTTGATTGATGTGTGTGTGAAATTGCCATTCAATTGTTGTTGTATAGCTGTCAATCTCTGTGAAATTAGGGAGACAAATTGTGAGATTTTACTATAACCTCATGCTCACAGTTATATGCTGTTCCTGACTATTTTGCTTGTTTTGACACATTGTAACCCCCTAATTACTGTATATACCACAATTTTATCTTTCTAAATAATATTTTAACTTGTTTTACATCTTGGATAGCAGTTGCTTCTCTAACTATTGAGTGGTGTTCTATATTGGAATGTATTGCTGTATGTTTTTAAAATGAAGTGTGGAATAAAGCAAATCTGATTCAACAGTTCAGGTCCTTGTCTGTCCCTCACTTATGGTTACACAATGTCAGCAAATATGTCTCCCCTTTCAGTGGTGAATGCACATGGCTTGGCTAATTGTTTAACCACTATGAAACATTCAAACCCAAACAGGACCCATTGCATTAAAACATTCGCTTCCATGATTATTGGGACCTGCCTGATGTTTGTATTGGTCGTTTGCATGACAGCCAACATAGTATTTTAGTTGTTGTAACTGTCTCTGAAGGAGTAACCCACTGGACAAAAACTGGCTGAATTGACGTTTATTTTAACCTATAAAATCTATATGAGTGTCACGTTCTGACCATAGTTTTGTTATTTTATTATTTGTTTTAGTTGTGTCAGGGCGTGAGTTGGGATTGGCAGTCTATGTTTGTTTTTCTATGTTGGTTTTTGTGTTCGGCCTCGTATGGTTCAGAGGCAGGTGTTAGTTGTCTCTGATTGAGAATCATACTGAGGTAGCCTGGGTTTCACTGTTGTTTCATGGATGTTTGTTTCCGTGTGAGTGTTTGGGCCACACGGTACTCTTTCGGTTTTCGTTCGTTCACTTTATTGTTTTGTATTTCAGTGTTCAGTTTATGTCTTTAAATAAACATTATGGACACTTATGGACACCACGCTGCACCTTGGTCCTCACCTTCTTCTCCCGACGACAACCATTACAATGATGACATAGAATCAACATGGATTTTTACTGGGGTCTGACGTTTAACGAAAAATGCATTACAGACAAAAATACTTTACAGTTAACATACATTTAAAAACATGAACATGGTGTGTGTGTGTGTGTGTGTGTGCATCTATCAATTGCACATTCATGTCAGTACAAATACACAAGTATGTCACACGGGGGAAAGGGTTGTACTTTGAGGTGTTGTTTAATTTGTTGTTTTTAAACCAGTTTTGCTCGTTCACTATATGAGATATAATACTGTACATTTCGATGACTCTGGACCTGGGGACTGTGAAAATACCCATTGTGGCATGTCTGGTGGGGTAAGTTTGTGTCTCAGTGCCTTGTGTAGATTGACTATGCAAACAATTTCAATTTCCAACACTTGAATGTTTCTTAGAAAACAAGAAGTGATACAGTCAGTCTCTCCTCAACTATCAGCCAAGAGTGTCTGGCAGGCATAGTATTTATATGAGCCCTCTGATTACAATGAATGGTAAATGCCCCGCTCTCGATCACAAAGGGTGGTGCGGACGGCCCAGTCTATCACTGGGGGCGAGCTCCCAGCCATTCAGGACATTTATAATGACTTCAGCCACCCCAGGTAAGGTCTGTTCTCTCCGCTACAGTCTGGCAGGTGATACAGGAGCATCAGGTCTCAGACCAACAGGATCCAAGACAGCTTCATTCTCCAAAAATAAAACTGCTGAAGAGATAATCAATGTCTGTCTACATACACCCACAGACTACCTGTACTGACTCTACCTGCACTAACATGCAACTTCAAGTTTCTAAAGACGGTTGACATCTAGTGGAAGCCCTAGGAAGTGCAACGATATCCATATCTCAATGTGTATTCGGTAGGCCAAGCTTTGAAATACTACAAACCTCAGATGTCCCAATTCCTGGTTGGATTTTTCTCAGGTTTTCTCCACCATATGAGTTATGTTATACTCACATACATCATTCAAACAGTTTTAGAAACTTCAGAGTGTTTTCTATCCAATACTAACAATAATATGCATATATTAGCATCTGGGACAGAGTAGGAGGCAGTTCACTCTGGGCACGCTATTCATCCCAAAGTGAAAATGCTGCCCCCTATCCCAAAAAGGTTCCCTTCTGTTGTCTAAATCACAAAAATGACCCGCCACTATGTTTAACAGCTGAGAAAATTATGATTTTTTTATACACTTAAAATTTGATGGCTTTTCCTAGAGTGACCCCAACATAAGCAAAAGTGAAACATCACCTTTGTTTATATTTCCATGAAAGCTGTACACCACCAGGGTACAAAGATTGTCGTAGGATCATTTTGACCCAGCAGATATAAAATAATTTACACACCACAAAAACCACAAAGACACACACACACACACACACACACACACACACACACACACACACACACACACACACACACACACACACACACACACACACACACACACACACAACAAATTATGTGTGCTACTGAATGAACTGAGACAAAACTAAAACTTTTTGTGCATGAGCAGCATCTCCCCTCCACGACACCACACATGACTCTAGTTCACAATTATTATTTTTTTAAATTCAGACAAAAATTTAAAAGATCTGCCAAAATTAACATTTGTGGAAAGCATTGTTTACTAATGGGGAATGCAGTCAGAGGCTATAAAGGTGCTGCAGATGACAGTCGCCCCTGTTCTCTTTTTGCTGAAGCCCTGAGTACACGTTTTAGTGCCCAACAGGTTGTATATCTAATTTTTTCACATGTCCAGGAGGAACAAGAGAACAATGATTTAGAAGAGGAGGACGTATCTGATGAAGAAGATGGGGAACAACCCTATCTTGATGCCTGATAAGCAGAACAAAAGGAGGGTGTTCCTGGAGCAGCTGGGAAAGGTACTTGTAACCACACACATTCAAAGAAGGGAGAGCCTCCCCCGCACAGCAGCCTCTGCAGCGCTTGTGAAAGCTGTTCAGGGGGCTGAATCTTGTCCTGATCCACCTGAAGCTGCCGCTGGGGCAGGCAAGAGGAGTAGATGCCAATTCTGCTCCCCAGAGAAGGACTGTAAAACAAATACTATGTGCTGCACATGTAAGAAATACATCTGCAAAGTCCATGCACACACACTTGCATACTGTCCTACGTGTTCTAATTAGAGTTGATTTATTTATTTTTTCATGTTTTTGTTTTGTATCTATTATCTTATTTTATTATTGTTTAATGTTGTTGTTTATACACCTTGTGGGTGTGGGCAATGGTTAAATAAATGGGAGAAGACTAGTATTTCATAGTTGAATTCCTCATTGCACAGTATATAAGAATATATCACTATGTTGTCAAGTAAGTTCAAGGCTGTTATTGTTTCCCTTCAATAAAATGCATGCAAAACTACTTTCTGCACATGTCTGATTCTTTATTAGGATATACAAGTGCTATCTCTTGCAACAACAAAAAATATCACCTATGCTTTGCCTTTAGCAATAATAATAATAATAAACCTCTACTTTAGAATATATACCATTGTCCAAAAGGTTATGGTCACGTAGACATGTCCTTATTTTTGAATTGGCCAGGAAACATTTAACTTTCTTCAGAAACTCGTCAGTCTATTCTTCTTCTGAGAAATCAAGGCTATTTCATGCAAGAAATTGTCAAGAAACTGAAGATCTGGTACAACACTGTGTACTAGACAAACAATGTATACGAAATGCTTCAGTCTGGTTTTAGACCCCATCATAGCACTGAGACGGCACTTGTGAAGGTGGTAAATTACATTTTAATGGCATCGGACCGAGGCTCTGCATCTGTCCTCGTGCTCCTAGACCTTAGTGCTGCTTTTGATACCATCGATCACCACATTCTTTTGGAGAGATTGGAAACCCAAATTGGTCTACACGGACATGTTCTGGCCTGGTTTAGGTCTTATCTGTCGGAAAGATATCAGTTTGTCTCTGTGAATGGTTTGTCCTCTGACAAATCAACTGTACATTTCGGTGTTCCTCAAGGTTCTGTTTTAGGACCACTATTGTTTTCACTATATATTTTACCTCTTGGGGATGTTATTCGAAAACATAATGTAAACTTTCACTGCTATGCGGATGACACACAGCTGTACATTTCAATGAAACATGGTGAAGCCCCAAAATTGCCCTCGCTAGAAGCATGTGTTTCAGACATAAGGAAGTGGATGGCTGCAAACTTTCTACTATTAAACTCGGACAAAACAGAGATGCTTGTTCTAGGTCCCAAGAAACAAAGAGATCTTCTGTTGAATCTGACAATTAATCTTAATGGTTGTACAGTCGTCTCAAATAAAACTGTGAAGGACCTCGGCGTTACTCTGGACCCTGATCTCTCTTTTGAAGAACATATCAAGACCATTTCGAGGACAGCTTTTTTCCATCTACGTAACATTGCAAAAATCAGAAACTTTCTGTCCAAAAATGATGCAGAAAAATTAATCCATGCTTTTGTCACTTCTAGGTTAGACTACTGCAATGCTCTATTTTCCGGCTACCCGGATAAAGCACTAAATAAACTTCAGTTAGTGCTAAATACGGCTGCTAGAATCCTGACTAGAACCAAAAATTTGATCATATTACTCCAGTGCTAGCCTCTCTACACTGGCTTCCTGTCAAAGCAAGGGCTGATTTCAAGGTTTTACTGCTAACCTACAAAGCATTACATGGGCTTGCTCCTACCTACCTCTCTGATTTGGTCCTGCCGTACATACCTACACGTACGCTACGGTCACAAGACGCAGGCCTCCTAATTGTCCCTAGAATTTCTAAGCAAACAGCTGGAGGCAGGGCTTTCTCCTATAGAGCTCCATTTTTATGGAACGGTCTGCCTACCCATGTCAGAGACGCAAACTCGGTCTCAACCTTTAAGTATTTACTGAAGACTCATCTCTTCAGTGGGTCATATGATTGAGTGTAGTCTGGCCCAGGAGTGGGAAGGTGAACGGAAAGGCTCTGGAGCAACGAACCGCCCTTGCTGTCTCTGCCTGGCCGGTTCCCTCTTTCCACTGGGATTCTCTGCCTCTAACCCTGTTACGGGGGCTGAGTCACTGGCTTGCTGGGGCTCTCTCGTGCCGTCCCTGGGGGGTG